>NC_057801.1:583915423-584215423 GCF_018294505.1 Triticum aestivum | reverse complement strand
TAAATTTGTATGTGCCAAACTCTAAACCTTCAAATGAAATTCTGTTTTGTATGCTCGAATAGCTCATGTATCAACTAGGGTTGTCTATATCTTCCAAGCTAGGTGGGTTATTCTCACGATGAGTGAACTCCGCTCACCATTCACGATAAAATGGCTGGTAACTAGGATGCCCAGTCCCATGCTTAAACCAAATCAAAATAATTGCAAACAAAACTCCCCCAGGACTATTGATGCTTGTTGGTGGTGGGGGAGTATAAACTTTACCATTCTATTTGGGAACCGCCTACAATGTGTGTAGCATGGAAGATATCAAGATCTCTTGGTTGTTATGTTGACAATGAAAGTATGCCACACAAAATATTATTTATCTCTGTTTCAAAACTCGAGCTCTGGCACCTCTGCAAATCCCTGCTCCCTCTGTGAAGGGCCTATCTATTTACTTTTATGTTGAGTCATCATCCTCTTATTAAAAAGCACCAGTTGGAGAGCACCGGTGTCATTTGCATGCATTGCTATTAATTTAGATTGAGTATGACTGTGACTGGATCTCGTTTACCATGAATTACAATGTCTAGTCAGTCCTTGATCTTCAGAGGTGCTCTGCATTTATGTTTTGCGGTCTCAGAAAGGGCTAGCAAGATACCATCTTGCTATATCATATTATGATTGTTTGGAGAAAGTGTTGTCATCCGAGATTTATTATTATTGCTCGCTAGTTGATTATGCCATTGATATGAGTAAAAATGAGACCTAAATGTTATTGTGAATATGATTAGTTCATAATCTTTGCTGAAAACTTGAATGCTGGCTTTACATATTTGCAACAACAAGAGCAAACAGAGTTTGTAAAAGTTTTTATTTATCACTTTCAGTTTGTCAACTGAATTGCTTGAGGACAAGCAAAGGTTTAACCTTGGGGGAGTTGATATGTCTACAACATATCTACTTTTCCAAACACTTTTGCCCTTGTTTTGGACTCTAACTTGCATGATTTGAGTGGAACTAACCCGGACTGACGATGTTTTCAGCAGAATTGCCATGGTGTTATTTTTGTGCAGAAATGAAAGTTCTCGGAATGACCTGAAACTTCACGGAGAATATTTTGGAATTAATAAAAAATATTGGCGAAATAATCAACACAAGGGGGCCTACACCCTGTCCATGAGGGTGGAGGGCGTGCCCACCCCCCTGGGGCGCGCCCCCTAACTCGTGGGCCCCCTGGAGCTCCACCGATCTCAACTCCAACTCCATTTATTCACGTTTGGGGAGAAAAAAATCCGAGAGAAGGATTCATTTTGTTTTACGATACGGAGCCGCGGCCAAACCTTACTCTCTCTCGGGAGGGCTGATGTGGAGTCCGTTCGAGGCTCTGGAGAGGGGAATCCCTCGCCGTCGTCATCATCAACCATCCTCCATCACCAATTTCATGATGCTCACCACCGTGCGTGAGTAATTCCATTGTAGGCTCGGATGAGATTTACCATGTAATCAAGTTAGTTTTGTTAGGGTTGGATCGCAAGTATCCATTATGTTCTAAGATTGATGTTGCTATGACTTTGCTATGCTTAATGCTTGTCACTTGGGCCTGACTGCCATGATTTCAGATCGGAACCTATTATGTTTTCATGAATATATGTGAGTTCTTGATCCTATTTTTCAAGTCAATAGTCACCTACTATGTGTTCGGCAACCCCAAAGTGACAATAATCGGGACCACTCCCGGTGATGACCGTAGTTTCAGGAGTTCATGTATTCACTAAGTGTTAATGCTTTGGTCCGGTACTGTATTAAAAGGAGGCCTTAATATCCCTTAGTTTCCGATAGGACCCCGCTGCCACGGGAGGGTAGGACAAAAGATGTCATGCAAGTTCTTTTCCATAAGCACGTATGACTATATTCGGAATACATGCCTACATTACATTGTTGAACCGGAGCTAGTTCTATGTCACCCTATGTTATAACTATTGCAAGAGGGATCGCGTCCGACAAAAGTATCCATCATTGATCCATTGCATACGCACTTTTCACATATTGATCTCTGCTTAGTTACTTTTCTGTTGCCACTGTTACGATTACTACAAAACTGCTACTGTTACTTTTGCCACTGTTACCGTTACCTCCATACTACTTTGCTACAAAATACTTTGCTGCAGATATTAAGTTTTCCAGGTGTGGTTGAATTGACAACTCAACTACTAATACTTGAGAATATTCTTTGGCTCCCTTTGTGTCGAATCAATAAATTTGGGTTGAATACTCTACCCTCGAAAACTGTTGCGATCCCCTATACTTGTGGGTTATCAAGATGCATCTCATTTAGAAAACTGCTGAAGCGAAAGGCGAATATTGAGCCTTCGTTCATGTTGAAGGTCTTTGCAACTTTAGGCCAGTGTCTATGGATGATTGACCATCCGTCCTTCTTCCTCTTCAGGAACACTTCAATATTGAACCGTGGGTGTTGTATGAAAACCTTCCTCGCCTCCTGACCATAGAGGTGGTTTGAGAGGTTATCATCAGTGAACTGCTTTGGAAAGGCCTGAAAACAATGATGTGCATAAATATCTTCTCTATATTGGAAACAGGGCAAAGGAATAACAAAGGCAAGGTATAATAGTTAGTACCATCTTGTAGTGAAATGATGTCTTCTGCATTGTGCAAACAACGATCTTGTTGTTTTTTGTCGCTAATTTCTTTATCCTGACAATCTTTCCGAGTTTCTTGATTTGATTGATATTCATGGACAACTCATTTCCCCATATGCGAAAAGGGTCAAACAGTGGGTTAAAACCTCTGACAGCAGGACCTACATGTGCAAGACCAAATTGTTCAAAACCTAAATATTAGAATGGTTTCTGCAATTGCACAATAATGTTCTATTAGACAATGGACCATGCATGTGCTAACCTCGATTGTAAACCTCAGTGCTTCCCATTGTTTGCCTGCAACACATATACGGTAGTTAGTCATCGGGTTAAGTAAGGATTCGCATGCTATCAGTAAAATATGTTGATGAAAAATAAGCACCTTGTAGATTCGTCAGATTAATTCAAGCCACATGGAAAACCCATTTATCCAAACCAAGCATGATTAAGAACTAGGAAATATAGCACTTGTATATGTTTCTTATGTATTAAGTGTAGCCAAATTCGATTTATTCCTCACATGCACAACAATACAAAATTCTACCCACGACAATTGGACATCGAATTGCAGAATTGAACCAAGCAGTTAACTAAACACCACAACAAATGAAGCAAACATTAACTGAGCACCACATTGCACAATATAACAAACTCCTAATAGAAGATCATACAGTTAACCAAACAGTTAACTACAGCCAATTGTAGCAATTGTATTTGTTTCTCATGTATTTACTACAGCCAAATTCCATTTATTCCTCACATGGTATACAATAACAGAATGCACCCACAACAATTGAACATTGCATTGCAGAATTGAACCAAACAGTTAACTAAACACCACAACAAAAATGAACCAAACATTAACTAAGCACCACATTGCACAATGTATAAGCAAACCAAGCATGATTGACAACTTAGAAATATAGCAATTATATTCGTTTCTCATGTATTTTAGAAAGATAAATTCGATTTATTTCTCACATGGAAGATGATACAAAATTGCAGCCTGAAGAATTGAACATCACATTTCCAAAATTGAACCAAACAGTTAACTAAAGATGACAACTAATTAACAAAACGGTTAATAAGTGAGCACCACACTGCACGACATACATAACATATACACTAGAGCAACAGATTGCATGGTAAAATTAGATAGCATAATTCACTAGAATTTTTGAAGAAAAGGCAGGAGCAGCACACACAAGGGTAAACCGAGCATGCTTAACCAGCATAGCTAACAAATGGCAAGGTGCTCCTCCAAGATCTGGGGGTCGGCACGAGTGGCAACCATCGCGACCTCATCCGCGCGTGCGGCCGCGATTTGCTTCTCCGCTGCCAAACGCTCCTTGAGATCCTGGCTATACTGCGTGCACCATGGCTTAGGGCGGCGCTTATTTGGTGGAGGGGTTGGTGATTTGGTTGGAAGGTGTCGCGATTGCGCCAGCAGTCGGGGCACGTGGGATGTGGAAGGAGGAGGAGGATGGGGGTCGGGTGTGGATTCCCTGCCTGGATAGACGAGGCCGAGCAGTGTGAAGGAGGGTCGCTGACGAGGAGGTGGTGCTGCAAGCACGGAATGAAAGTTTCAGCTTGGAAAGGAAGGCGGAAACAAGGTAAATGTGGCTTTTGGTAAGGGGGAGGGGGCGGGGAGGTAGATATTTCCGCAGAAGCCAAAAATTTGGAATCGCTTAAGCGAAAAAACTGGCACGCAAAGTGTCATCAGACACGGTCCATTATTCAGAACTGTGTACGATATGTGAACATCACAAACTATTCAGATAGCTTAACCTGTGTGTGATGAGTTTGAACGTCAAAATTTTGGTTCAAATTTCCATAGGCGTACTATACACCGACGGTGCTCCATGATATTTTGTGCTGCATCTCACACGGTTGGTGATAATAAACTGTGTGCAACCTACTTGATTTTTCATCTTGATTTGAATTACATAATGGGTTCACAGCACCAATGGATGGTGTTTGAATATCTAGACCTTTTATCTGGAGTCAACATGCAACTATATGTGTGTCGTAAAAGAATTGGGATTGTTTGAACATTTTATACATTAAATTGGTTTTCTAGCCATTTCAGGTTCACAATTCAAAATTAAACTACATGCACATGCTCCGGTGCACCAACATGGGTTGTAAAATCATATATGTGTCCATGGGATTATGCATATGTCCCATGCAAGGAATGGGGATGAAATTCAAACACCACGGCACCGTGGCTCTCCGGCAAACGTCGACGTACTTGCTTTTGTAATTCTAGTAAATCCAAAATTCGTCCGAAATTCATGAAACTTGGCATGCTATCATGGAGCGGCATCAACATGTCGTGGTAAAATTTTTGTCCCATTTGGGGTAGGTTTGGGTATAAGCTTCTCATAAACCAGAGCTTCTCACAACAAGTCTGATGGTTTCGGTAGGGAATGTTTCACCTTTCTGGACGAAACGATATCCATTGCTTCTTCTCGATTTCAATTTTTTTCCTAGTGTCAACATAGAACAATACGAGTGTTATGTTAATTTTTGGGATTTTTCGGGGTTCGCTTGGACATTTTTATACATTAACTGAGTTTTCTATGCATTCATGTGCATAATTCAAATTTGAACTACAGGCACATGCTTTAATGCATATAAATTAGTTGAAAATTCAAATATGTGTCCTCGGTTTCCTAGTTAGGTCGGATGCAAGAAACGGGAATGAATGTCAAACTCCCTGCCACCGTCACTCGGCCGCAAACATTGAGATACCTGGTTTTTTAATTCTAGTAAATACAAAACTCGTCTGAAATTCATGAAAATTGGCATGCTATCATGGAGCGCCATCAACATGCCATGGTAAATTTTTTGTCCCATTTGAGGCAGTTTTGGGTATATGCTTCTCACAAACTAGAGCTTCTCACAACAAGAATGATGGTTTCGGTAGGGAACGTCCCACCTTTGGGGATGAAACAATATCCGTTGCCTCTTATTGCTTTCAAAAAATTTCTCGTGTCAACATAGAAGAACAGGAGTGTTGTATCAATTTTTGTGATTTTTTGGGGTTCATTTGGACATCTTTATGCATTAATTGAGTTTTCAATGCATTTATGTGCATAGTTCAAATTTGAACTACATGCACATGCTCCAGTGCATATAAATTGGTTGAAATATCAAATCTGTGTCCTTGGGCGTATACTTAGGTCCCATGCAAGAAATGGGAATGAATTTCAAACACCATGGCACCGTTGATTGCCAGCAAAACATTGAGATACCTGGTTTTCAAATTCTAGTAACTCCGAAACTCGTCTGAAATTGATGAAACTTGGCATGCTATCATGGAGCGGCATCAACATGTCGTGGTTAAATTTTTTTCCCATTTGGGGCTGGTTGGGTATATGCTTCTCACGAACCAGAGCTTCTCACAACAATCATGATGGTTTCGGTAGGGAACGTCCCACCTTTGGGGACGAAACAATATCCATTGCGTCTTATTGCTTACAAAAAATTTCTCGTGTCAACATAGAACAACAGGAGTGTTGTGTCATTTTTTGTGATTTTTCGGGGTTCGTTTGGACATTTTTATGCATCAACTGAGTTTTCAATGCATTTATGTGCATAAATCAAATTTGAACTACACGCACATGCTCTAGTGCATATAAATTGTTTGAAAAATCAAATATGCGTCCTTGGGTGCATGCTTAGGTCCCATGCAAGAAATGGAAATGAATTTCAAACACCAGGGCATCGTTGATTGCCGGCAAAACATTGAGATGCCTAGTTTTAAATTCTAGTAAATCCTAAACTCGTCTGAAATTCATGAAACTTGGCATGCTATCATGGAGCGGCATCAACATGTCGTGGTTAAATTTTTGCCCCATTTGGGGCAGGTTTGGGTATATGCTTCTCACAAACCAGAGCTTCTCACAACAATCATGATGGTTTTGGTAGGGAACGTCCCTGTAGGACCTTGAGAAGAGGTGTCTAGAGAGGGGGTGATTAGACACTTCATGACAAAGTTGCAATTTTTAAGATTTTTAAGTTTAAGTGGAGTTTAGGCACAAGTTTAACATTCACAATACATATCAAGCAAGCATGGAAAGAGTATATGAGCAGCGGAAAGTAAAGCATGCAACTTGCAAGTATGTAAAGGGAAGGGTTTTGGAGGATTCAAATGCAATTGGAGACACGGATGTTTTTGGCGTGGTTTCGATAGGTGGTGCTATCGTACATCCACGTTGATGGAGACTTCAACCAACGAAGGGTAATGGTTGTGCGAGTCCACGGAGGGCTCCACCCACGAAGGGTCCACGAAGAAGCAACCTTGTCTATCCCACCATGGCCGTCGCCCACGAAGTACTTGCCTCACTAGCGGTAGATCTTCACGAAGTAGGCGATCTCCTGGCCCTTACAAATTCCTTGGTTCAACTCCACAATCTTGTCGGAGGCTCCCAAGTGACACCTATCCAATCTAGGAGACACCACTCTCCAAGAAGTAACAAATGGTGCGTTGATGATGAACTCCTTGCTCTTGTGCTTCAAATGATAGTCTCCCCAACACTCAACTCTCTCTCATAGGTTTTGGATCTGGTGAAAAGAAGATTTGAGTGGAAAGCAACTTGGGGAAGGCTAGAGATCAAGATTCATATGGTAGGAATGGAATATCTTGGCCTCAACACATGAGTAGGTAGTTCTCTCTCAGAAAAATGTATGCTGGAAGTGTAGGTTTGTTCTGATGGCTCTCTCCATGAATGAAGAGGAGGTGGATGGGTATATATAGTCTCCACACAAAATCTAACCGTTACACACAATTTACCAAACTCGGTGGGACCGATTCAACAGACTCGGTCGGACCGATTTAGTAAACCTAGTGACCGTTAGGATTTTCGATGGGACCGACATGCAACTCGGTAGGACCGATATGGTTAGGATTAGGGCATAACGTAATCTCGGTAAGACCGATTACTCAAACTCGGTGAGACCGATTTTGGTAATAAGCTTTCCAAAGAGTTGGTCAGGCAAACTGGGTTGGACCAATTACACACTCTCGGTAGGACCGATATTGGTAATGAGTCAACCAGGAAGTTTGCATTGTAATCTCGGTAGTACCGATTGCTCATACTCGGTGATACCGATTTTGGTAATGGACATACACAGAGAGATTACAATCCCATCTCGGTGAGACCGAGATCCCTATCGGTGAGACCGAGATCCCTATCGGTGAGACCGATTTGCCTAGGGTCTGTGGCAGTGGCTATGACATCTGAACTCGGTGGCGCCGGATAGAAAGAATCGGTGGGGCCGAGTTTGACTTTTGGTTTAGGTCATATGTGTGGAAATGGGAAAGTAGTTGAGGGTTTTGGAGCATATCACTAAGCACTGTGGAGCAAGAAACTCATTAAGCAACACCTCATCCCTTCTTGATAGTATTGGCTTTTCCTATAGACTCAATGTGATCTTGGATCACTAAAATGTAAAATGAAGTGTCTTGAGCTTGAAGCTTGAGCCAACCCTTTGTCCTTAGCATCTAGAAGGAGTTCCCACATCCTTTAGTCCATGCCACTCCATTGTTGAACTTATCTGAAACGTACTAGATAAAAGTGTTAGTCCAACAAGAAATATGTTAACATTAATTACCAAAACCACCTAGGGAGAACTTGTGCTTTCAATCTCCCCCTTTTTGGTAATTGATGGCAACACACATCAAAGCTTTAGATAAAGATATAAAGAATATCAAGTAAAGCTTTGGAAGGACATGTAACAGGCATAGGCTCCCCCTACAAGTATGCAATCATGTGAATATGGAATATAGAAGCATGTGAGAGCATAACCATGATAGAGCAGGCAATGTGTTACATGTATCTTGGGCATATGCATCAGAGCAAAGAATATTAAAGAAAATACCTTCATGCCCATGAGTCCTTCTTGCAAACAGTATGTACATCAGCAAGAATTCCTCATACACATTATTGTGATGCATATACTTACCTTGTAGTCTTGAGTTGGCTTAGGGTGGAATGAACCTGTGAAAATAAGGTTAAATAACACAGATGCACCTACTAGCCAGAGCAAACAAAAGAAACCACAAGAATACCAAGACTAGGATGACATGTAGAGAGTGAGTACTAAGTACCACATTGGATTAGATATGTCCCCAAGAGTAAAGATATGTAATGAATTTAAATGATTTCTTTCCCTTAGATGTCTTGCTCCCCCTAAATCTAGCATGGGATACTGGGAGAAAATAGGGAATAGAAAATTAGAGCTGAAAGATATGAATGAACAGAGCTAATGCAAGCTAATGCAAATAAGCACATATGAACATGTCTTTCCCTTCTGTAAGACATGTGGCATCTCTCCTCTTGAACACCAAGCACTTGGGATCCTTGAGAAATACTTTCTACTTGAGTATTCTCTCCCCCTGGAGTTCTCTTCCTTCCCCTGAGGAGGTGATACTCTCTTTATCTGATGTGATCTCTAACTAAATGATAAGATTTGATGTGATCTCTCTCTCCCCCTTTGACATCAATTTCCAAGAAGGGTCTTCTGGAATTTGTCCTGAATGGGTTTGGTCCTTGAGTCACAGCACAAAGCAATGTTAAAAATGTGATGCTTGTAGAGGACAAGATTCATTGAGTGGAGCTGGATCAGAAGAAACACAGAATAAGTGGCAAACTGTTTTTCCTGTTGTGAAATCGGTGGCACCGAGTGGTATGCTTTGGTTGTATCGAAAGAATTCGGTTGGACCGAAAACATCAAATCGGTTAAACCAAGTTCATCACAGAGAAAACACTTGTCACCTCAGCTCACTAGACTAGTAAGATCTCACAAAGATTTGCAAGGAATTTACTGAATGATATGCAATGAATTGGATGCAGAAAATGCAGAGCAAACAGAAATAAGGCTAGATGAAGTTTTTTTTGAAAGGGGAAACAAATATGCATGAGACAAATGCAAAAACTCAGAAAAGAACACAAGAGAACTTCATCTAGAGATGGTCGGCAACAAAGTCACCTATGTTAGAGTATATTGACTTAGGAGTCAAGTGAGATCACTTGATCATAGGTCATACTCATCATTTAAGCTCAAAATGGGGTTGCCATTTTTCGTTTAAGCATCTTGATGTACTCACATCTTGTCGAGTTGCTTTAGCTCATGACTTGGAGTAAAGCTTCTCTAAGATGGAATAACATACCTTGGTTGGTGGTGTTGTCCATGTAGTTGAACTTGTGTGGGTTGCTCAAGGTTGATGTAGTTCATCAAGAGTTGGGAGCACCACTTGGAATTTGAGTCCATCTACCTACATGGGTTAGTTCTTGCAAGGAGGAGCACTTGTGTATCAAAAAATGACAATCATGAAGCTTAACATAGAATTTGTCAAAGGATATGTTTGAATGGTTCCGTGCTTCCTTGTCTTCAACCACCATAGTGTAGAAACTTGGTGATGTAGAGATTCAACCAAGTACCTACATGGGTTAGATGACATGCAAGATGCAAATATATCCAAGACATAAGATTTTCATCATAAGAGAAATATCAAGGATTAGTCATAAGCTCATGTCTTGCATGTATCCAATGGAGTTTCTACTCCAAGTTTGAAGCATCAATGATGTTCAATTCTCCTCTTAACCAACAAAACACTTTCTCATCAAGAGTTTTAGTGAATATATCCGCTAATTGCTTTTCGGTGCAAACATGCTTAAGATTAATGTCACCCTTAGCAACATGATCTCGAATGAAATGATGACGAACTTCAATATGCTTAGTTCGAGAATGTTGTACGGGATTATGACCAATTTTAATAGCACTTTCATTGTCACAAAGCAATGGAACATGTTTCACATATATCCCATAATCTTTAAGAGTTTGGGTCATCCAAAGTAATTGAGCACAACATGAACCAGCAGCAATGTACTCCGCTTCGGCGGTGGATAAGGATACCGAGTTTTGTTTCTTGGAGGACCAAGACACAAGAGATCTACCAAGAAATTGACAAGTACCCAAAGTGGACTTTCTATCAACCTTGTCTCCGGCATAGTCCAAGTCGGAAGTAGCCAACAAGATCGAAAGAGGCCCTCTTAGGATACCAAATGCCAAAATTTGGTGTATGGATTAAGTATCTCACTATCCTTTTCACGGCCTTAAGATGACATTCTTTAGGAGCAGCTTGATATCTTGCACACATGCACACACTTAGCATGATATTGGGACGTGAAGAACATAAATATAACAATGAATCAATCATTGAGCGATAAACCTTTTGATCAACCGGTTCACCATCTTTGGTCAAGTCAAGATGTCCACTAGTAGGCATGGGTGTAGACATACCTTTGCATTCTTGCATATTGAACTTCTTGAATAAGTCCTTGGTGTACTTCGTTTGAGAAGCAAAGGTACCTTCCTTAGTTTGCTTGATTTTCAACCCAAGAAAGAATTTGAGTTCACTCATCATAGACATCTCAAACTTCTCCGACATTAGCTTCCCAAACTTTTCACTAAAATGAGGGTTAGTTGAACCAAATATAATATCATCAACATTGATTTGGCACACAAATAGTTCTCCATTAACCCTTTTAGTAAAAAGAGTAGAATCAATTTTCCCAATTTCAAAGCCTTTTTCAATAAGGAATTTGGTCAAGCATTTATACCATGCTCTAGGGGCTTGTTTAAGATCATAAAGAGCTTTGTGAATTTTGTAAACATGATTGGGTTTCTTAGGATTGACAAAGCCGGGAGGTTTCTTAACATAAACTTCCTCCTCTATTTCACCATTTAGAAAAGTACTTTTAATGTCCATTTGGTACAAGGTGATATCATGATGATTAGCATAGGCAAGTAAGATGCGAATGGACTCAAGTCTAGCAACAGGAGCATAAGTCTCACCATAGTCCATACCTTCGACTTGTGTGTAGCCTTGGGCGACGAGACGTGCTTTGTTGCGAACTACTTGTCCATCTTCATCTTGCTTGTTGCGAAACACCCATTTGGTACCGATGATGTTGTGGTTGTTGTCGGGCTTCTCAACCAATGTCCAAACTTGGTTCCTCTCAAAGTTGTGTAGCTCTTCATGCATAGCATTTATCCAATCCGGATATTCCAATTCTTCTTCAACCTTCATAGGTTCAATGCTAGAGATGAAAGAATAGTTTTCACAAAAGTTAGCTAAACGAGTTTTAGAGTGAGTGATTCTCCCGGTTTGAATATCATTGTAGATTTGCTCGACGGGATGGTCTTTAGAAATTCTTTCTCGAACTCATGAAAGCTTTTGCTTGTTTCTTGGTTTAACTTCTTATTCATCCTGTTCTTCTTCTTGGCCTTCTTCATTGTTGGCGTTGTCGTTCTCTTGTCGTGGTGGAGAAGGAGGTTGTTGACGTTCATCTTGATGCACTTCCTCATTTTCTTCATCTTGGTGTGTCCCACTTCTGGATGCTTCCATATCAACTCTTGGTTCACCTTGTCGTGAAGTAGAAGCTTCCACTTGGACGGACGAGGTACTCTCCTTCAAATCCGTTGGACGGACCTTGCCAATAGACAAGTCTTGAATTGCTTCCAAATGATCTTTGTCTCCTACATCAATTGGCAATTGCTCTACTTGCAAGCCATTAGATTCATCAAACTTCACATCTACCGTCTCTTCAACCTTTCGGGTGAAATTGTTGTAGACATGGTAAGTGTGAGAGTTTGAGCCATAACCTAGTAGGAAACCTTCATGAGACTTAGGAGCAAATTTAGAACGATGATGCTTATCAAGAATGTAGCACTTTGAGCCAAATACTCGAAAGTATCCAACTTGGGGTTTGTTACCGGTGAGGAGCTCGTATGCCATCTTGCAAAGTAACTTGTGGAGATACAAGCGATTTGTTACATGACAAGCTGTCTCAACCGCTTCTGCCCAAAAGTGCTTCAGTGTCTTGTACTCATCAAGCATCGTTCTCGCCAGTTCGATGAGCGTCTGGTTCTTCCTGTCAACAACTCCGTTTTGTTGAGGTGTGTACGTAGCCGAGAACTCGTGTGAGATCCCTTCTTCGTCAAGAAAGGTGTCCACTTTTGCATTCTTGAACTCTGTTCCATTGTCGCTGCGAACCTTCTTGATCTTCACTTCAAATTGATTTTGGACCTTCCTAGCGAAGTTTTTGAAGATCTTTTGGACCTGTGATTTATCATCGAGAAAGAACACCCATGTAAATCTTGAAAAATCATCAACTATAACTAGACCAAAAGAATTTCCACCAAGACTCTTGTAGGAGTTGGGACCAAAGAGATCCATATGAAGTAGCTCGAGTGGCCACCTTGTGGTCATGATGTTCTTCACGGGATGCCTTCCTCCAACCTGTTTACCTACTTGACAAGCACTGCAAAGTCTATCCTTATCAAATATGACATCGTTAACTCCAAGGATATGATTTCCTTTAAAAAGCTTGTCAAGGTTTCGCATACCAACATGACCGAGTCGTCTATGCCATAACCAACCTTTTGAGGATTTAACAATGAAGCAAGTTTTAGGTTGAGCCTTTTTAGTGAAATCAACAATGTATAGATCACCTCTACGCACACCGGTAAAGACCATTTTATGATTGTCTCGATGAAACACTTGGCAATCTACTTCAGTAAATAGGACATTGAAACCGAAATCAGCAAGTCTAGATACTGAAAGTAAGTTGTATCCGAGAGATTCAACGAGCATGACATTTTGTATGGAGCTATCATGTGATATGGCCACCTTACTGAGGCCAACCACCTTACCCTTTGAGTTGTCACCGAAAGTGACATACTTTCGAGGACTATCATTTTTAGCAAGCTCACGAAACATGTCTTTATCTCCGGTCATGTGATCGGTACATCCACTATCAAGAACCCATTCCTTTCCTCCCGACATATATCCCCGAAGATTAGCCATAAGACCAAAGTGTCTCATTGCATCGTCAAGACCGAAGTCACTATCATCATTCTCATCATAGTATCCATGTTCAACATCATCATGTGGTGGATCAAATCCTAGAGAGGGTGATTTATTAGAGTGAGTTTGACAATGATCTTGTTTATGAATTTTTATAGCTTTAGAAATAATATCACTAATAATTCCAACATCTCCTTTGGCACGCATAAGGTTTGTAAGCTCAAATAGACGATCACCAAACATAGGATCACTAGTATTCATCTTACTCAAAGCAATAGACTTATGGAGAATTTCATCTAGATTTTTCAAGGAATAATTTGGAAAGCGTTCCTCAAGAAATTTCCATATAGTGTAGGCACACTTAAGGGTAGGCAAACATCCAATCAAGTTTCTAGGCAATCCTCTAATGATAAGTTCGGCAGTTCTAAGATTCCTAATCATGTCAATTGACTCATCAAGAGTAGGATGTATAGGATCAACATGAGGTGCACAAGGGCTAGCAATGTACTTGTTCAAATGATATTGATTGAAAATTACAAGCATCTCATTTTTCCACTCATGAAAATACTCCCCATCAAGTATAGGCACTCTATGTCTAAGACTCCCCAAAGTAGACTCATCCATCTTCCTCCAATGGTGATTAAACCATGGCAATGGAGACCAAAGCTCTGATACCACTTGTAGGACCTTGAGAAGAGGTGTCTAGAGGGGGGTGATTAGACACTTCGTGACAAAGTTGCAATTTTTAAGATTTTTAAGTTTAAGTGGAGTTTATTCACAAGTTTAACATTCGCAATACATATCAAGCAAGCATACAAAGAGTATATGAGCAGCGGAAAGTAAAGCATGCAACTTGCAAGAATGTAAAGGGAAGGGTTTTGGAGGATTCAAACGCAATTGGAGACACGGATGTTTTTGGCGTGGTTCCGATAGGTGGTGCTATCGTACATCCACGTTGATGGAGACTTCAACCCATGAAGGGTAACGGTTGTGCGACTCCACGGAGGGCTCCACCCACGAAGGGTCCACGAAGAAGAAACCTTGTCTATCCTACCATGGCCGTCGCCCACGAAGGACTTGCCTCACTAGCCGTAGATCTTCATGAAGTAGGCGATCTCCTTGCCCTTACAAACTCCTTGGTTCAACTCCACAATCTTGTCGGAGGCTCCCAAGTGACACCTAGCCAATCAAGGAGACACCACTCTCCAAGAAGTAACAAATGGTGCGTTGATGATGAACTCCTTGCTCTTGTGCTTCAAATGATAGTCTCCCCAACACTCAACTCTCTCTCATAGGTTTTGGATCTGGTGCAAAGAAGATTTGAGTGGAAAGCAACTTGGGGAAGGCTAGAGATCAAGATTCATATGGTAGGAATGGAATATCTTGGCCTCAACACATGAGTAGGTAGATCTCTCTCAGAAAAATGTATGCTAGAAGTGTAGGTTTGTTCTGATGGCTCTCTCCACGAATGAAGAGGAGGTGGAGGGGTATATATAGCCTCCACACAAAATCTAACCGTTACACACAATTTACCAAAGTCGGTGGGAACGATTCAACAGACTCGGTCGGACCGATTTAGTAAACCTAGTGACCGTTAGGATTTTCGGTGGGACCGACATGCAACTCGGTAGGACCGATATGGTTAGGGTTAGGGCATAACGTAATCTCGGTAAGACCGATTACTCAAACTCAGTGAGACCAATTTTGGTCATAAGCTTTCCAGAGAGTTGGTCAGGCAAACTCGGTTGGACTGATTACACACTCTCGGTAGGACTGATATTGGTAATGATTCAACCAGGAAGTTTTCATTGTAATCTTGGTAGTACCGATTGCTCAAACTCGGTGATACTGATTTTGGTAATGGACATACACAGAGAGATTACAATCCCATCTCGGTGAGACCGAGATCCCTATCAGTGAGACCAATTTGCCTAGGGTTTGTGGCAGTGGCTATGACATCTGAACTCGGTGGCGCCGGATAGAAAGAATCGGTGGGGCCGAGTTTGACTTTTGGTTTAGGTCATATGTGTGGAAATGGGAAAGTAGTTGAGGGTTTTGGAGCATATCACTAAGCACTGTGGAGCAAGAAACTCATTAAGCAACACCTCATCCCTTCTTGATAGTATTGGCTTTTCCTATAGACTCAATGTGATCTTGGATCACTAAAATGTAAAATGAAGAGTCTTGAGCTTGAAGCTTGAGCCAATCCTTTGTCCTTAGCATCTAGAAGGAGTTCCCACATCCTTTAGTCCATGCCACTCCATTGTTGAACTTATCTGAAACGTACTAGATAAAAGTGTTAGTCCAATAAGAGATATGTTGACATTAATTACCAAAACCGCCTAGGGAGCACTTGTGCTTCACCTTTGGGGACAAAATGATATCCACTTCCTTTTATTGCTTTCAAAAAATTTCTCGTGTCAACATAGAACAACAGGAGTGTTGTGTCAATTTTTGTGATTTTTTGGGGTTCGGTTGGGCATTTTTATGCATTAACTGAGTTTTCAATGCATTTATGTGCATAATTCAAATTTGAACAAATGCACATGCTCCAGTGCATATAAATTGGTTGAAAAATTAAATATGTGTCCTTGGGTGCATGCTTAGGTCCCATGCAAAAAATGGGAATGAATTTCAAACACCAGGGCACCGTTGATTCCGGCAAAATGTTGAGATGCCTGGTTTTTTTAATTATAGTAATCCAAAACTCGTCTGAAATTCATGAAACTTGGCATGCTATCATGGAGTGGCATCAACATGTCGTGATAAAAATTTTGTTCCATTTGGGGCAGGTTTGGGTATATGCTTCTCACAATCCATAGCTTCTCACAACAAGCATTATGGTTTCTGTAGGGAACGTCCCACCTTTGGGGACGAAACGATATACATTGCCTTTTATTGCTTTCAAAAAATTTCTCGTGTCAACATAGAACAACAGGAGTGTTGTGTCAATTTTTGTGATATGTCGGGGTTCGTTTGGACATTTTTATGCATTAACTGAGTTTCAATGCATTTATGTGCATAATTCAAATTTCAACTACATGCACATGCTCCAGTGCATATAAATTGGGTGAAAAATCAAATATGTGTCCTTGGGTGCATGCTTAGGTCCCATGCAAGAAATGGGAACGAAGTTCAAACACCAGGGCACCGTTGATTGCCGGCAAAACATTGAGATTGCTTGGTTTTAAAATTCTAGTAAATCAAAAACTCATTTTAAATTCATGAAACTTGGCATGCTATAATGGAGCAGCATTACCATGTCGTGATAAAAATTTTGTCCCATTTGGGGAAAGTTTGGGTATATGCTTCTCACAAACCAGAGGTTATCACAACAAGCATGATGGTTTCGGTAGGGAAATCCCACCTTTTGGGACAAAACGATATCCATTCCCTCTTATTGCTTTAGAAAAAATTCTCATGTCAACATAGAACAATAGGAGTGTTGTGTCATTTTTTGTGATTTTTTGGGGTTCGTTTGGACATTTTTATGCATCAACTGAGTTTTCAATGCATTTATGTGCATAATTCAAATGTGAACTACATGCACATTCTCCAATGCATACAAATTGGTTGAAAAATGAAATATGTGTCCTTTGGTGCATGCTTAGGTCCCATGCAAGAAATGGGAATGAATTTCAAACACCAGGGCACCGACTATTGCTAACAAAATGTTCAGATGCCTGGTTTTTAAATTCTAGTAAATGCAAAACTTGTCTGAAATTCATGAAACTTGGCATGCTATCATGGACCGGCATGTCACACTCAACAAGGTAGCCCTGAAGTGCCTGGCGGGCATTGGCTGGTCGTGGAACATGAGATCCAAGGGCTTAGTTATCAACCCCTTTCCCACGCCCACCTTCTGGCCTTTGATCAAGTAGAGTACGGTGCACGGGGTTTCGTCGGCCTGCAAACACATGTCTATGGCGTAAAACATCCGAAAGGCAACGGAAATGGAATATTCTAGATATATATGTTCATGCGACATGTAATTACCGCGAGGGCGTCGAGCTTAGCCAAAGATGAAGGCCCGCCTAGCGCACCAGAGACTGAGGACGGGCTGCTATGAGCGGGTGCGGGTGCGAGACGAGGCCCGCTTGCATGAGCAAGTGATGGTGCAGTGGTGTTGTTGTTCACGGAGTTGCTCGTGACGAAACTGGGCAACGGTAAATCATGTATTGTCTTGTCTATATTTTCCTTCGTCCAGTTGATGATAGCTGGGACCAAGTTAGTAGCAAAATCATTTCTGCAGGCAGTTACAGCGGCATTGACTACCTGTTGTAGCAACTCATTTTTCTCCTCGGCTGTTTTTTCGCGTCCTTGGCTGCTTTTTGCTCGAACGCAACCTTCACCTTCTCGTTGATGTCCGCCTGACTAAAGTTCCTTTACTTCTTCTTGGCCTTGGGGCCCATGTTGTAAAACACCTTCCATGTGGCGCCGTCTCCGGCGCCGTGCACACGACCATATTGCGGCTGCTGGCCCAAAGGGAGTCCCTTAAGTTCGTTCAAGGCCCGGTTAAGAGGGGTGTCCCACTTGGGCCTCATTAGAGAAGTAGGGCTTTCGGCTGCAAGCTGGTGTTGGTTCTCCTGCAGAAGCAACACGAGTCGTTTAGGAATGTGTAGTCAACTAGAGCTCGAGCTAAATGTAAGGTGGTAAAAGAATAATTACCAGTAGTCTAATCAATCTCCTCGTGATATGGTTCGTTTAAGAAACCTTATTTTCCTTGTCCCACTTGTAGCAGGCCCTGATGAAGTCACGCTCCAAGGGGTTGGTGAACTTTGCGAAGGGGTCTGGGAGAGTCGTAGCTTCATGTTCCGCGTCCTCCTTATCCCATATGGGCCTTTTACTGAGGTAGCCACGGCTTCCGAGGCGATGCTTCCCCATGTTCCTTTCCTGAAGGCTCTTGAATTTCGTAGCCTTAGCCTTTGCTGCCTTAGTAGCGCAAGTGTCCTTGAACTTTTCGAACTCCTCGTCTGTAAGTGTTGGATTTTCCTCTAGAATCTTGGGCAGGGGTTCCTTAGCCTCGATAGCACGTTTCACCCTCCCTCTCCAGGAGGCCAATTCATTGCTCAACATGCCCATGGCGTGATCGTTAATCTTTTTCATCTTTGGATCATCCCACGATTGTTCTATGTTATCATCCTGGTCGGGGAACTTGAATCTCTTGTGCAACTTCGTCAGGAGCAACTGCATCAAATGTTCTTTCTCCTTAAGTCATCGTCGTTGATGCTCGAACATTCCCGTAGGATGCATCCTACTTGGTTCCCATAGCACTTGTGAGGTTCTTCCGGCTCTAATGGCTCAAACCTTCCAGGTGCCATCTTTGTGATCACTAGTCGTCCAATCCCTAGTTTGTTAGGGTTTCGTATCCTCTGCTTCTTCTTCTTCTTCTTCTTCTTTTCGGTAGCGGCATCGGCGCCGGTACCTTCTCCGCCGGTATCTTCCCCGCCGGTCTCGGCGCCCCCATCGGTGCCGGTGCCGTCGGTGTCGATGTCGGTGTTAGTACCATCATCGAGGCCGACAAACCTTGACGTTGCTTAGTAGACAAAAAGTCGAGGTACTCTTGTTCACCCTCATAATCCATCTCGTCTGCATCTTGGTCATAAGGCCCGGTTTCTTCGTTGTTCGACATGTCTCCTATGATTAAGTCTCCTCGTTTAATTCTAAAACTATGAAAAAAAATGAGAAATGACATAAAAAAGATCTGGGTTTGCCAGAATGTCCTTTCCCAGCAACTCCTGACACTCGATATGCCTACTATATAGCATAAGTCATGCCAGAATTCATGGAAAATGCCGGCATGACCTTTGCTAAAAAATGGACATATCGAGCACCTGAAATTCACCAGAACGGAAATGAATTAACATTCCGGCATAACATAGGCCACTCGGATCATTTACCCTACACATAATCATCATGTCCAAATGACATGTCCAAATTCCAAATATGACATGTCCAAAACATCACATCTCCACTTTAAATTTGCATATAAAAGGAAGAAAAATATAGAACTTGAAGGAAACTGCAAGAAGTATAACAATATTTGAAAGTAAAATTCAGCCTACCTAAATTTGCTTTAACAAGGGATGTTGATTTCGACAATTGCTTAAACTAATTCTCTTTTGTTAAATACTAATTCTAATTAACTAACTAGCATATAAAATCTAAATAGCAACAATTAGTTAAACTACAATACCTAGCTAAATTCATAACTAAATAGATAACCTAATTAACCTACTTCCCTAACTAAAACCTGAGTATATTAACCAAAGAACCCTAGCTAGCAGAGAGAGGAGGAGCGGTGGGGGGCTTACAGAGGGTGCAGGCCCGACGAAGGCCGAGGTTGGGAGGGGTCGGGGTCGGGCTCGGGGCCGGGGTCGGGTTCGGGGTAGGGGCCGGGGCCGTGGGCGAGCGCCAGGGTCGGAGTCGGGGTCGGGGCCGTGGGCGAGCGCCGGGGGTTAGGGCCAGGGCCGTGGGTGAGCGCAGGGGCGCGGCGAGGGCAGGGCTCCGGCGGTGCGACGGGGGAAGAGAGAGTGGGGATTTGGGGGAAAAGAGGCGGGATGAAGAGAGAGTGGCGATTTTGGGGGGTTAAGTGGACATAGCAGTAGCGCATTTAAACCAATGCGCTATAGCTAAGTTAGCTATAGCGGTTTTACGCAGAGAGCGCTACTGCTATTACAGGTAGCTATAGCGGTTTTATGAGGAAATCGCTACTGCTACCTTGACTAGTTGTAGCTCTTTTTTCAGAAAAGCGCTGCTGCTATAACCAGTACCTATAGTAGTTTTCCTGTTTGTTTCCTTCTATTTTCTTTTTGTTTATTTTCTCTCACTTTTCTTTTCTTTTTTTCGAGAGCAATGAACGAAGGGAAGGCGATATATATTGCATCATTTGACGGTTAAGTATGTATACAAAATAGGAACATATATATTACTTCGTTGGACCCATGCATAATGGCTAAGTGTGTATACAAAATAGGAACATATATATTACATCATTTGACCGATAAATACGGTTCCTCACTGTTGACGTTTTCGTTTTTGAGTGAGCTTCTTTCCCTTCTTGTTCGTTGAAGAATAATTGGGCCCCTCATTGTGACATTTCCTTTTCCATGGAGTACATTTTTTCTTATGTAATGTAGTATTGATTCTTCTTTTGACGTATACTTCATCGTCATTGTCATCTTCCCTCATTGGGTTGCCGTAGTCGTCGTAGTCTTCCTTGTTGGAGACTCCATCCATTCCAATGATGTTCCTTTTGCCTCTCCTCACGAAAACACGGCTGGGATTGCGTGGGTCAGTTATAAAGAAGCATTGTGTCACGTGCTTAGTGTGTACCCATGGCTCGTTTTTTTGCGATAGGATTCACGGTAGCGCTCTTGGCGTCGAGTATAGTCATGGTAGTGAAATACCGGTTTTCTCTTTCGACATTCTTAGCCCATATGACATGGAACATCATTGTGTTGTAATGTTCAGAGTAGTCAATCTCCTAGATCTCCTCGACCCTTCCGTAAAATCTCTCAGTTGCGTCGTTTTCGCCGCCGGTCATGCATTCCATCGTCATCCCTAAGTTCTGATCATCACTGTCCATATCTTTGGCCTTCGTGTAGAACGTGTATCCGTTGATATCGTATGTCTGATAGGTGACGAGGTTGGGTGAGGGGCCATGTGCTAAGGCGTATATGAGCAATCCGTCCTTAGAGCCCTCCTCCGGGGGATTAGCAATAATATGCTCTTTGAACCAATGTAGGAACGTGGAGTTGTGCTCTCTAGTAACTTCGGTGTTCGTCCTGCATACCCCCCCCGGTCACGATACTTCTTTGGGATAATTTCTTTGTGCAGTGCCACGAAAGGATGTACCTCGTCTAGGTGTTGTAGCACTACCAAGTTTGTTCTGTCAAAGTCGTTGCGTCGATCTGAGTATGCCACGTGCAGTTCCCTATGACCGTTGGAGTGACGTTCTCCTTCGAGCCTCCCATCGTGATTGTTAATGGGCAAACCAACACCAACATCAGGCGGCTAGTCTGCGCCATATAGAAAATTCTCATAGAATGAGAGATGCACTCTTGTGTCAGATAGAACTGGATGATGCTTCCATCCGGACGGGACATGTTACAAACAAATCCTTTGATGATCCCATTCATCCTCTCAAATGGCATCATGTTGTGCAGGAATGATGGCCCCAGGTCTATTATGTCGTCCACAACATGGACCACAGATGCACCATGATGTCAAAGAATGCAGGCGGGATGTACATCTCAGGCTCATTCAGTATCACAATGATCTCTTACTGTAGCCTTCGGAGCTGCTTCACACTGACCGACTTTCGAGAGATGAAGTTGAAAAAGTTGCAGAGACCAATAAGCGTGTCGCGGACGTGCTTGTCCATTATCCCTCTAAGGGCAACAGGTAGTATCTGCATCATCATCACATGACAGTCATGGGACTTCATTCCGGTGAACCTTTTCTTGTCCGTGACTAGATATCTACTTATCTTGCCACAGTAATCGGAACTAACTTTGACTCCGGTAAGGCACTTAAAGAATTGATCAATCTCAGCCTGACTTAAGGTGAAGCAAGAAGGGGGGCAATAATCCTCTTCCTTTACTTTCTTGCCCTTCTTCTCCCGCTCCTCTGTCTCCGTATCTGTCTCGTCTGACATTTTATACGGGGCAGCATGTGCAGATCTTCCTTCAAATCTTGCAAGTCTTTTCTTGCCTTCGGCCCATCCTTGGTCCTATCTGGCATGTTCATTAGTGTCGCGAGCAAGCTCTCAAGAACATTCTTACAAATATGCATTTGATCAAGGCAACGAGGTGTATCGAGTTTGTGCCAGTACTCCAAGTCCCAGAACACAAACCTCAACTTCCATACCTTTAGCAGCGGCTCCAGTGCCTTTTTTATCGTCTTCCCCAGAGCAGAGCACTGTTCCCAGTTTTTCAATAGCTCATCGATTTCATGCTGCTCCGCTTACATGGAGGTCCTCCATGCTCAGCGTGACCATTGAATAGATCTCCACGGTTTCTCCATGGGTCATCTGGTTCGAGCCTTCTTCGATGCCCCATGTACACGATTTTCTCAGACCCTCTATCTTTCCTTGATGTTAGCTGCTGAGACGTTGTATCATCCATGCACCGCGTGCATCCGCAATATCCATGGCACACCTGTCCTGCGACATATCCGTAACCGAGATAGTCGTGCACCGTCGTGATTAGTGCGGCTCTCATGTAGAAATACTCACCTTTGTTGGCGTCCCATGTCTTGGCCAGTGTTTTCCATAACGTGTCTAACTCCTCTTGAAGTAGCCCCAGATACAGATTAATATTATTTCCTGGTTGTTTCGGCCCTTGAATCAGCATGCTCATTTGAATGTACTTTGACTACATGCACAACTAGGGGGGAGGTTGTACATCCATACAAACACGGGCAATGTGCTATGGTTGATGTTCTGGTTTCCAAACGGATTCATGCCATCAGTACACGAGCCGAGCACAATGTTCCTTGCATCACATTCGAATACCGATAGAAGCCATTCAACACTCTCCACTGGCTTCCATCCTTGACATGTCTCAGCTTCAGATCATCTCCATTGTTGGGCTTCTTCCTCTCCGCGTGCCAATGCATGAGCTTTGCTTCCTTCGAAGCTACGAAATACCGCTGGAGATGAGGAGTGATTGGTAAGTACCATCCAACTTTCTGGGGACATTTCTTCCCGACCTTCTTGTATCAAGAAGCATTGCACGCCGGACAACTTGTTTTTTCCACGTGCTCCTTCCGATAAATTATGCAATCGTTGATGCATGCATGGTATATAACATGCGGCAGATCAAGAGGTCACACAATCTTCTTGACCTCATCCACACTAGTAGGACATAGATTCCCCGTGGGAAGACCATCCTTTAGGTACTTGTGATGCTCATTGAGGCTAGTGTCGGTCCATTTGTTTTTAGCCTTTGTCTTCAAGAGTTGGAGCGTGAAACTCAAGCGGGTCACCTCAGGATTGCAACCATCATCCAATGGAGTGTTCGTGTCTACCACAAGTTGCTGCAGCTTAGCCTCCTCTCTAGAAAAGATCTCTCAGTACTCATCTCCTTGCAAATCAGTGCTTGAACATAAGGGTCCCGCACGATTGAACTTAGTACTGACGAACTTTGCGGTGTGGAGTCCATGTTCTCTCCGCCGCCAGGTCCAGCCCCTTCTCCTCCGACATGTCCGGCCCCTTCTCCGCCGCCATGTCCGGCCTCTTCTGCACCGCCATTATCAATCATCTCTTTGTCTTGCCCCGTGTTGTCATTGCGTGCCCTGTCGGCGTCCTCAACATAATAATCCTCATCTTCAATTATAAACCGAGTATAGCCATCCATGAAACCAGTCATGAGCAAGTGCGCTTCGACATGACCTCATCATATGGGTCGAGCCAAACTATTCATTTGCATTTTCGACACGGACATAAAACCTCTGTCAGGTTATTTTCTTTCATGTCCTGCACCGCCGACCGCAACCACCACTACAAAAAAATACACTTCCGTGATGATACGTGTTTGTCACAGTAGGTCCGTTTTCTGTCATGCATGTACATCCATGACAATTTTATGACAGAATCAAGATAGTCATACTTGTGCTGTCGTAGAAGTGTTCCATGACATTACCAAAAATATCATCATGGAAGTGTCCACTTCCATGATGTTAAATCGCGTGTCATAGAAGTCCTTTTGTCAAGGGTGACCGACACATGGCATCCACCGTAACGGGACGCCATTAAGCTATCGGGTCCGGTTTTTGGATCCGATAACCCGCTAACAGCCCGGACTAATGAGGGTTTTCCACGTGTAAAATTCTCATTGGCTGGAGGAAACACGTGTTGGCTCACCGTTGGGACAGATGTCATCCACTAATTGGACAGGAGGCGCCTATGATAGATCGACACGTGGCACGGCCCAACAGTGGCACATTCTGGTGAAAAATGATGGCCCAGTAAAAATTAGCAGGCCGGCCCATATAAAGCCTACTTGTGTCAGGTCCATTTAAGCCCACGACCTATACGAGATGTGCCAATTCGGCCCGTCAACGGCCTGTTAAAGATTTGACACCATTGCCTCCCATCTCAGTTCGAGCCCATTAACAGCCCGCTATATATTTGGGCTCAATATCGGCCCAATGTGATTTCGGCCTGTTAACGGCCCATTCAAGGGATGGGCCAATTTTAGGATGTACATCTTTCGGCCTTTTAGCGACCCATTTAAGTGTTGGGCCAATTTCCGGCCCGGTGTGTCTTTCAGCCTGTTGACGGCCCATAAATGAGTTGGGCCATTTGTAGTTGGACCTGAGTTTTGGCCTTTTAGTGACCCATTTAAGTGTTGGGCCAATTTCCAGCCTGGTGTGTCTTTCAGCCTGGTGATGGCCCATAAATGAGTTGGGCCATTTATAGTTAGACCTGAGTTTTGGCCTTTTAACGACCCATGCTCTTCATGGTCCAATACCAGTCTGGTTTGTCATTCAGCCTGCTCAAGGCCCACAAGACAGTTGGGCCATTTACAGTATGACCTGACTTTCAGCCTCTTAGTGGCCCATGCTCTTCTTGGTACGGTACGAGCCCACTGTCTCTTTCGGCCTGCTAAAGGCCCACAGTATAGTTGGGCCATATGTAGCCCGACCTTAGTAACGGCATGTTAACGACCTGTGAAATCAAATGGGCCCACCTGTTACCCACTTTGATGTTGGCCTGTTAACGACCCGAGAGGTAAGAGGGCCGACCATTAACTTTTGGCCTGGTAACGGCCCTTTAACTTAATGGGCCCACTAAAGTTCGTACATGGCTTTAGGCCCAATTAGATAATTTCAGCCCATTATGATGAGCAATTATGCACAGGACCAAAACCGATCAAGCAAAGGTACGACATACAAAGGAAAAACGTTGCACATCCAACATATATTACAGAAAATTACATCCACTGGGTAATCAAAGATTGATGCCAGTGAAAATAAATGAACAGAACCTAACGATCTACAACGTCACAATCTGCAACCTCAGCGCGGATGACGCCCATAAGCATGTGGGCAAGTTCTTGCTGCTTTGCTACACTGTCTCTGAAAACATTGATCAGTTGTTGTTGTGCACGAATGTGCAACTCTGATTCCTCCACCATTTCCATCATTGCTTCAGCCATTAATTGGTTCACAAACATACATTTTTCCATTGCATTCAAGACAGAGGAAACTGAATAGATTCAGATGGCAACTTTGGGAGGCTTGTATTGTTGATAGTGGAGAGTGTCTCGACCACTGCATCATAACATAAATTAGGAGGGGAACCGAATAGATTAATCATGAGTTATTGCCATATTACCTGGCCTAGATTTATTGAAAATAAAAAATGGGGTTGCCTTGCTGTTTTCAGAGTTTGTCTTCTTGTCTTCAGCAACCTGCACCAAATTAACACACTAGCATTGCTATCATTGGCTAGGTCAAATAATAGGAAAGCAATATTGGCACAATGAACATTTGGGCAACCAAACCACACCAGCCTACACCAAATTAACACAATATGGCACATCTATCATCAGCCAGGTAAGGTAATACGAAAGCAACATTGATACAATGAATGAATGGGCAACCAGAGCAGCACTACAATTCAGTAATGTGCATGATATGAGATAGTACACTCATGCAGCTCAGTATGCAAAACTACCAATCAGTGTTCCTTACAAAAATCAACATTGTCGCCTTTAACATTTTGCTACAACTGAATTTAGATCAGATAAAGGTTGGATTCACACCGATTAACAAAATACATGCTGATGTAAAAATATAGTGATATACAGCAGGTACTTACATCAACATTGGAGCACAGAGAATTCCCGCAAGATACTTTCCTCGAATAGGATACCAGTACAGAAAGTCTTATATCCTTTAAGCTTATTTTCTAAAAGAGAGATGGGTAAGAAACATGTAGAAAATATGATCAGAATGCTACAAAATTTCATGATGCGAGGATACGCACACGCTTCTTAGAATGGAGTTGACATATTTTTGTTGGACTGGAGCAGACTAGTTCTTTGGCCACTGGAATCTGCTTATTATCAGCGGGAGTTGGGTTTCTCTGTGTTGGAGCAGTATCTATGAAAACTGGAGTTGGTTTATTATCTCCTGGCGTTTGGATCTTGTGCAAACACCTGGTTTGTACCCCTTCAGATTCTAACATAGTCGTGTTCCCCTTGCATGCCTTATACAGAAGAATGGTGCTTCAATTATGAAACATGCTACAACAGAGATGGAATAGGTACCGAAGAATAGAAAGGCATGACATATTGACATGTATTCCCTCCATCCGGATATAAATGGATGGGTCTAGGCGTATTTCAATTCTAGATACATCCAGTTTTATCCATTTCTGCGACATGTAATCCGAACAGAGGGAGTATGATGTATGAGCTAGGGATACGACAGGACAACAATGTAAAAAAACACTACTTGAATGTAAAATTGTATGCTAGCGGAATACATTATAGAAAAACACTAAGGCAACATATGCGTGTATGATTGGGAAACTAAGATGGCATTGCAAGAGACCACTAGAACAACACTTCAATGTAAAAAATGAACATGGTATGGTAAACAAATGAAGTACATACTGATGAATAACAATGCATAAGATATTGAGAAGCATGATGTCCAAACTAAGTAGATGCATCGCGATAGAGTAGAATGACAATACTTGAATTTGAAAATATGTTATCATTAATGGAATAGGTACTGAAAAACAGGAAAGCATGCCATATTTACATGCATGATCAGCAGGAGAAGCACAAGGCATTGCAACAGAGTAGATGCACTCCAAAACATTATATGCATGTTGTACCCATATCAAAGGCCAGGTTAGAGCAAGGACCTTATGGGATGAATACAATTCATCATCTTTCTGCAAGTATTGTGAAGAACTGCCTTTACATGTTCCATCATATTGGGTATCATTGTCGTCAAGTTTGTTGGCCGTTACATTGCTTCGTGAGGTTCTTGTGGATAAATCAGTGTGTGCAATTATATCTGACATGCATGGAAGACAACTAGTAGTTAGATTTATGTAAGTGCCTGTAGGAGACGACATAAATAGTAGGACTGGGGTTAACAAGTAGCAACAGGTCTTAGAAACTAAAGGGAGAACACAAATGAAAGCTACAGAATATGCATCATTTGTACTCGAGATTAACTAGATGGCACACAAAAGTATTAAAGAACAACATAGGTTATACTAGAAGTGGTGTAATACTAATCACCAGCATGTGGGATAGCATTGGCTGATGGATGATAACTATGGAACAACGTTACCTAAAGCACAAGTCTCTTAGCTGAACTATGGAACATCGTTAACTCCTGAACAAGACCCATAAGAGAGCAGCATGAATATACAGTGAAATGTGATAATCTATTTTCCATGCTTAGATGAATAACAAAGCCATAAATGTTGCACACAAGTAAGATGAGGGTACTACAACCTATCTGGCCGCCATCCATAGGAGTGAGCATCATGTGCTGACTTGTTGACGGCCCCGCAGTTGTTTTGGCTGTCCATGTCGGGCACGTGCATTCGATGCAGGGAACTGTTGAGTGGGGACTATAGCTCCCTTCTGGTGTATGCTTCCCTTGTTGGAGCAGCTGCGGTGAGTCTGAAGACAGTGTGGCTGAAGATGCAGAAAACGCATAATGTTAAGAATGACACATCTCTCTGATCTGATGAAATACCCTAAGAGATAAACAACAAGGTACGAGAATAGTCACACGTCTGTTGACTGAAGACTAAATTGGGGTCACACGATTTTATTTATTTTGGTACTGTCCGATCTACGCCGGATGGCTTGATGGCCATCTTGTGCCTCCCGGCTGACACTATACGGAATCTTCCCCGAAGAGCCAGCGACCACCGATAGAGCAACCTGCCTCCACTGTCCGTGGCCCCAACCAAAACCCCGCTCCCCGCCCCACCACACTGCTATGGTTGCGCCGCCCCGGGCCAATCCACAAAGACTCCCCGTCACCCAGATCCAGCGGCAGGAGTACCTTGAACCCACGCAACTCTAAGATAGCCATCTAAGTGCTGCTTCCGCGGCAAACTTGCGCCCCCGCACCCTTACGTTAGACACCAGCCATCTGACATCCTAGGAGCTCCGCCGGCTCAAGGGGTGCTGCTTCCCATTGGGAATCGATTGGCCGAGAATAAAAATTCAAACAACTGACGCCTAAATAAAGTGATTTGAGATGAGGGTGCAACCTATCTGGCTGCCCGGTGAAGTAGGAAGCTCCAGCTGCCGAGTCGGTGAGGCCAGCGTAGTTGCGGTGGCTACCGGCGGCAGGGAAGTAGAGATGTCGCGATGGTCGACAGCTACGGGTTAACAGCGTCGGGGCTCTGGATCGGTCCAAAGTTGGAGCCGCTCTGGCACCGTGAACAATGGCGGGGGTGAATCGGCTCCGGTATGGTTCACGCGGCCGTCATCGAGGTAGCTCCGGCAGCATGGAGTAAGAGGAACACGGCCCAGTGCACGAGGCAAATGGACAGCGTCTCCAGGATTAGAGAGGAGGGCGGTTGTGAATTTGGTGCGGTGGGGGTGCCATGGTGGAGCGGCTAAGGTTTCGCGGCTCGGGAGAAGGGAGCTTCCGGGGAGAAGGTGATTTGGTGCCCACGAGGTATGAATGGGGAGTTGGGAGGGGGAACCATGTCTTACAGACACATTTGTCTGAAATGTGGGGGGAGTTATAGTTCTACCTCTGCCTTTAGGCTTCTCGGCTTGGGTTTGTGTACTGAACGTCGGGGATAGTATAGTAACTTTGCTTCTCCCAAATAGTGGGCACGAGCAATTTTGGGCGAGGAAGGCGTGTTTTGAAATATAGTGGGCGGGAACGATTTCAGGCGAAGAAGGCGTGTTTTGAAATATAGTGGGAGCGAGCGATTTCGGGTGAGGAGAGCGTGTTTTGAAATAGTGGGGCGAGCTATTTCGGGCGAGGAGAGGGTGTTTTGCAGACCATGGTTTATGAATTATTCGACACATGTCATTTCGGCTGAGGAGAAGGCGCGCTTGGATGAAGTTACGAACAAACCCTCTATGTACAACGGGCCAATTGATGTGTGTCCCACATAGGCCGGTAATTTCGCGTCTCCCATTTATTTGCTCGGGTGAATTCCACCGAGCAGAGGGTGTTTAACGATTCATTCAAATTTTGGGAGAACGAGCATCCACGTCTACCTTACCAAGTCGATTAGAATCAAATTTTGAAATATTATCTTGTCACTTGTTTTTTAGATGGAGATATGATGCTCGGGAGTAATGTGTTTTTACATGCTCATTGCTGGAGATTTACTATATGACAAATAGTTGACCCACTCAAAAACGGGAATCAAACCCAATATGAAATATCTTGATTCAATGAAATAGCTCGTTCACTAGGTCAAAATAGTGAACTAAATCCAAAATTGAACACCTCAATCGAGTAGCATGTTGTACAATATTATAGTACTCCATGAACATGTTGAAAGTCAAATTAATGAACTTGTTTGATATACGCATATCTCCGTTCATGTGTGTATTGCAGACAACATGTTCTCCAATTTAAATATTTGAATGCAAGTTTATATTAAAACATGGTTTATATAAGTCTTTGATGCACAAAACATGGCCTCCCCCTCTCCCGGACTCCTGCTCTCTCTCTCTCTCTCTCTCTCTCTCTCTCTCTCTCTCCGACAATCTTCAATTCTCTCGCACGCATCCAACACACAAACCTTCTTGGTCCCTCTCCCTCTCTATCCATATCTCTCTCTGTCTCTCTCTTTGTGTGTGTGTGTGGGGGGGGTCTTTCTAGTTTGCATGCATATATACTCCAGCTATAGGTCTCTCTCACACACTATGTATGATTATCTAGTCCAAGCTAAATATCTTGGGTGAACTCATCATACGCACACAAATTCCTTGGCTCGTTGTCTGTAACTCTCTCACGCACCACTCTGACATCTCGGAGCTCTTCCCTCTCTCTCTCAAACTCTCCATCTACCTGGGTCACACATACACATGCATATCTCACTCGCACTCGATAGACCCATCTAAAACTCTATGTCTCTCCCTCGTTCTCTCTCCATATGACACACACACACACAATTTCTCATGCCTAGCCAAGTATGATGGTCTCTCACTCAAATGTAGGCACATGCAGTCCCCCCTATATGTATATGACTAGCTAATCTTAGTCTCTGTCACAAACATGTGCATGGTCTATCTCGATCTCTTTCGGGGCATCTTTTTATCGCGCACACACCTCCCTCGATCTCCCACCCATATAGTCCCCTCACGATCTTGAGGGGATCTCTCTATCACAAACACACCCTCTCTCCCTCCCCATGCGTCCATGTTCTCCATGTGTCCGTCTCGACCTTTGTTCCTTGTTGGCCAAACCTCTATTGGACATGTGCTATAGGGGTGTCTCTCTCCATTGCAAATAATCACGCACTAGCTATCTTCATGTATCTCCTCACCTCGCTTTTCTATATCGGAGATACATGCATGATATGATTGCATAAGAAACAAAAACTCTCTCTCTCTCTCTCTCTCTCTCTCTCTCTTTCTCTCTCTCCGACAATCTTCAATTCTCTCGCACGCATCCAACACACAAGCCTTGTTGGTCTGTCACACCCTAGCTAGTCATGCATTAGAGTGTTGCATCATGTTTACTCATTCATCAGAAACTTGAAATGGGGATGACAGAACCCCCAGTCCCCTCTGAAACCAACTAGGGTTACTGAAATAATTTTTCAATGAACCTGAAATGCCCTTCTAAAATGCCCATCATTTTTGTCTTGGTTCAGAACCTCTGCCAAAAATGGTGCACATTTTCCTAGGCCATCCTAGGGTTTTTGAATTAAATCATAAATATTTGAATTTGGGCATTTAAAATAATATAAAATATTTAAATGCTCAAATATCTCCAAACTAAAATGTTTCATGTTGGAAATAATCCAACTATGGGCCAGGAATAGTTTGGTGATTTTTGAAGTTGCCTAGGTATTTTATTAAATTCAACAAAGTTGCAGATATATTAAATAAAAACAGAAACAGAAAGAAAAGGGAAAAACTTACCTGGGCTCCTCCCTGTGCGGCCCAGCCAGCTGGCCGGCCCAGCCAGCAGCCGACCCAGCCCAGCACTGTAGCCCTCCGTCGTCTTCCTCCCCTCGCCCCGAAGCTGCTGCGTGCTCGCGCGCGCACGGCCGCGCGGCCACCTCCTGCTTGCCGACGAGCTCCTGGCCGCGTGGACGACTCCCGCAGGCCGTCCCGATCCCCCCTGCTCTCTCTCACTCTCCCCGGCTCTTTCCTTCCTCTCCCTCGCTCTCTCTCTCTCACGGCCGAACACCACCGTCGCCGCCGTTCGCCACAGCAGCCATCTCCGGCCACCCCTCGCTCCCCCGACTAGCTCAGAAGCTCCGCCACAACCCCCTCTTCCTTCCCACCGCTCCACAGCTCCCCGGAAGCCCTGCATCGCCGCCACGTCGCCGTTCCCCTCTTCGGACTCCGACCACCGTCGCCGTCAAATTCGTCGTCTCCGGCGCGTCCCCGAGCCCGCTTCGACGCCCACTGCAACCGCGGTGAGCCCCCGGAGCGTTTCCCCCTTCTTCCCTGGTCTCTCCCGACCTCTAGGCCCTAGCCCCACCTCGGCCGAGAGCTCCACGCCGCCGACGATGTCGCCGTCGTGGCCACGGTCGCCGTAGCGCCCAACCGAGCACACCATCGTGCTCCACACCTCACTAGGAGCACGTAGCACGCACCAACACCTCCCCTAACGCCCTGCAACGCCGTTTCCGACCGCACCCGAACTCCGGCCGCCGCAGCCGAGCTCGCCGTCGTCAACTCCGGCCACCCCGAGCCCAACCACCACCACCAATAGTCGCGGCTCAACCTCAGCAACACGTAGATGCCTTCCGCCGTCCATTTGGTTGCCGGAATGGCAAAAAGCACTTTCGCCGCCGTCTCGGACCTCGCCGGCGTCATGTCGCCGGTGGGGTTTGACTTGTCCGACCTGGGGTTTGACCCCCCAGGGTCACTGACGCGTGGGCCCTGTCGGCCAGGTGGTTAGGTTAGCGCTAACTACTGTTAGTCAACCCCCCTGACACTGACAGTGGGCCCCAGCGCCACTAATCCCTAATTAGGATTAATTTAAACCTGTTTAACCCCCCCTGTCACTGACGTGTGGCCCCCACACGTCAGGTTTGACTTCAGCCAGCCGCAGTTGACCTGCTGACGTCACACTGACGTCAGGCTGACGCAGTAATTGATTTTCTGGATTTAAATTAAATCAGGAAATTCCAGAATATTAATTAAACTTCAAAAATTCATAACTTTTATTCTGTAACTCCAAATTGGACAAATTATATATGAAAAATGATCAGAAAAATCCAATCTATCCATCTGTACTATTTTCATGCATGATCAAACAAGTTAAATTGATGTTTTAAGCAGAACAAGGAAAAGCACTTTAAAAGGCCATGTTTGAGTTTGAAATTTGAATCTTTGATTCAAATTTGTTCAAACCCCTCTGGTTTTAGTTGCATTAGCCCAACACACTCATATTGCCATGTTTCATGCATGCATCATATTGTTGCACATTGTTTGGTGATGCTTGTGTATCGATGTCCTTTGCGACAGGTTCTGCCCCCGAGGAGTACCGTGATTACCCTAACGAAGAACCATATCAGTGCATCGAACCATCAGGCAAGCAACCAACCATTTGATCATATCGATACAATCCCATGTTCTCGCTCCTGCTCTCTTTTACTGCATTAAGACAACGCGATTCAAACTGCTGTGTGCTACGGTAGTTGAACCCATTTCCTCTGCATGACCTGTCATTGCCACAGTAACTAGATGAAACCCACTAGCATGTGTAGGAGTTGATTGAGCCCTATGTATGTGTTGTTCCTACCTTGCTATGCCTGCTATGCTTAGAGTCGTGTCAGGTCTGGTTCATCTGGGTGATGGACTGGAGTGAAATGTTATGTCGGTAAGGAGAGTGGTGTGGTGAACACGATTTGGTAAAGGTATCGATGAGAGGCCATGTAGGAGTACATGGTGGGTTGTTTCATTGAAGCCGACCTTAAGCACTGAGATCTGTATGTGTGATTTAAGAATCAGCTACTACCATGCATTGGGCCCGAAACCAATGGACCCTCTCGACTTCTTATTCACCCTAGTTCTCCGTCCAGGAGTTGCAAGTAGTTTCTGGTGTTTGTAGCCTACTGGAGGCCGTGGACAGCGCTGACCGTAGGGGTGGGCTGTGATGCGGTAGGTACGTGGCACGGTGTACCGAATACCCGTTAGGTATCCCGGGAACCCTGTTCACATCGTTCGGGGCCGTATGGGAAACCTCGGCCGGACTCCCTGCGGATGGAACCTGAATAGGCGATAAACCTGGACTGGAGGCTTAGGTGATTAGGTAGGTCGTGGCCGACACCCACGTTGGGCTTCCGCTTGAAGGTTGCCGAGTACATGTCGTGTAAACGACGATAAGTGGTGAGAGCGTGTATGAAGGAGTACACCCCTGCAGGGTTAACATGATCTATTCGAATAGCCGCGTCCGCGGTAAAGGACTACTTGGTTGCCTATACAGTTCATAGACAAGTAAATGGAAACTACTAAAAGCCTCAAGATAAGTGTGAGTGCCGAGGATGGCTCTTCCGTAGGAAGACGGAGGTGGATCCTCGGTAGTGTATTGAAGTGGTGAGTAGTGGACTCGTGTGCGCAAAACATTTCAAGTTGGAGTATCGTAGGATAGTCTAGCCAAGAGTCAAAGCTAGCTTGCTGCAATAACTCCACCAACCCTTCTTGATACTATGCATGTATGTAGGATCTGATGTAAGTCTTGCTGAGTACCTTTGTACTCATGTTGCTATAATCTACATTTTTACAGAAGACGCTGCAACCCCTTCTGATGGGTTCTATGTAGACGTTGACATCAACGAGTAGGCTAAAGACCCAGGTGGTGACCCTGAGCTTGTGATGGACCACGTAGTATAGCTAGGCTTTCCAAGCCTCTTTTATTTTACTAGTTGTCTGTACCCAGACAATGTACTTCCGCTGCTGGCTTGTATGACTGTATGACTTGTATGTTGGGTCGTGAGACCCGTACCTTTGTGTATGATATGTATGGCTCCCTGAGCCTTAAATAAAGTGCTTGTGTCATAGAGTCATGTTGTGATGCTTCGTTGTATTTGCACATATCGAGCATATTGTGTGTATGATTGAAATGCTTGGTATGTGTGGGATCTGACTATCTAGTTGTTTATCTTTAGTAGCCTCTCTTACCGGGAAATGTCTCCTAGTGTTACCGCTGAGCCATGGTAGCTTGCTACTGCTCTGGAACACTTAGGCTGGCCGGCATGTGTCCTTCTTCGTTCCTGTGTCTGTCCCTTCGGGGAAATGTCACGCTTTGAGTACCGGAGTCCTGTTAGCCCGCTACAGCCCGGTTTACCGGAGTCCTGCTAGCCCAGTGCTACAGCCCGGACCCACTTGCTGATGACCGACACGTTCGAAGCTGGGTCATGGATGCCTGTCCCTGTAAGTCTGTGCCACTTTGGGTTTACGACTAGTCATGTCAGCCCGGGCTCTTTATCATATGGATGCTAGCGACACTATCATATACGTGAGCCAAAAGGCGCAAACGGTCCCGGGAAAAGGTAAGACGACACCCGTGGGGATACCGTGCGTGAGGCCGCAAAGTGATATGAGGTGTTACCAGCTAGATCGATGTGACATCGAGTCGGGGTCCTGACAGCGTTGGCATCAGAGCCGGACTGCCTGTAGGTTCTCCAAGCCAAACTGGTCGATGTTGAGTCTAGAAATTCTTTAGTTATATGTAGGGGAATTGTTTGTGGGATGGAACGTAAGGCTCTTTTTACTCCTTATATCTTATGACATTCTGATCTGAGTCAGTCCATTCTTCCACCGGGGGTTAAGGAATTAGGATCTGTTCTCTCTATCAGGATCACGAGTTACTAATCAGTAGTACCTTATAAGTTTGATGGATACAAGCCTAGTTCAGTTCTACTACCACATTATGTTGCCAACATGGTTTTAGAACTTTGATATGGTGATGTTGAGTGTGTACGAAATCCTTTGTCAAATGTCTCAAAATCCTTTTTGAGCATTTACAGCTGTTATGCTGCCGAAATTTTGCTAGAAATTCTAATGCCTTTGCATTATGATTGTGCTTTCAGATGGCCACTCGCGACCTTAATCAAGTGGTTCGCCTGACTCGATGCCTAGATGTACCCGGCCATACTGCTAAGTTGGTCAGGGTAATGACTGAGGCTGGATACCGCTGGTATCCTGAGTACACGGTCGAAGAGCAATTCCGGGACTTCAATCAAAGCCAGTATCTCTGCACTGTCAGGATATTTCCATCTTATCCTGGATCTACCGAGCCTCTTCACTGTTCCTATGGACTCGGGGTTACTATTGAGATGGCTGTGCAGGACGCCGCCTACTCTATGATGACCATTATGCGAGTCAGATCTGGTTTATTCCGGGACTCTGATTTCCGGTATATGCCAGGATCACTTCCGGGAGCACAAGGGATATCTCCAGGCTATCTATGCTGACTCCACTCAGGAGGATTCACGGACTCGCACCACTGCTGAGATGCTCGAGGATAAGGACCGTGAAAATCGGGCCTTGAGGCTAGAGCTCTTCAATACCCGTGCTGACCACTGGGCCACTTTGACTCGGTTCGCACCGGCGGTGCAAGCTGGATATTCAGATATGCGCGATCTCTATCCTGTGAGATCTGCTCTGCCAGACGTGATGGTTTGGCGTGATGTAGGAGGCATCACCCCACCTCGCGGTCCCCGCAGGCCACCGTTTGTTGGTCCAAGGCCTCATCCTAGCCCCTATGGTCCACAAGCTCCGCGAGACCGTCTGTTTCCGGATGATCATGTTGAACTTCCAGGCTATGGAGGTGACTTCTATGAGGACTACTACGGATCGGTCTGAGTTAGGGGTAGTATCACTAGTTCGCACTAGCTGTGTCATCTATCGTCCCGCGTGACTCGTGGGATATGACCTAGTTTGTACTCTTTCCGGAGATGTAGAAAAATAATGTATAGGAGCTTGGAATGCCTCCGATGAGATGTAATCCTCTTTTCACCGTAATAGTACTTTGTTTGGTCTTGTACTAAACCCTGTATGGTGTGTATGACGATGGAATAAAGAAGCAGTTTCTGTATCTACCATGTCATACGGATGATCATCTTGCATTCCGAGTTATTCCTTACATTATGTATCCTATGTCGGAATTTTATCATTCTGACTAAATCATTGTCTTGTTTACCTAGGATGGTCAACACGCGCGCTAACCCTGCTTCCCAAGAGCAGGCCGAAGGCAGTGAAGCCAGGGATGCAAATCTGCCTCATCCTCCTTCACTAGCCGAGGTTATGATGGAAGCTGAGAGAAACAAGCGGGAGACAAACCGTTTGTTGGAGCGTATTGAACAGAATACAGCACACCATCAGAGGGCTAACGTGGTGTCACTCAGTGATTTTATCAAATTGCATCCACCCACGTTCCACCACTCCGTCGAGCCTCTCGACGCTGATGACTGGCTTCGCAGTATCTCTCACAAGCTGCGTTCCGCGCTGGTAGCGGAGGCTGACAAGGTCACCTTTGCTGCATATCATCTTGAAGGCCCTGCCAGTCTATGGTGGGAGAATTATGGAGCTATGCGCCCAGCGGGCCATGTCACCACTTGGGCTGAGTTCAGCGAGGCTTTCCGTGAACATCACATTCCGGAGGGTCTCATGGACCGTAAACGTGAAGAATTTTGCAGTTTCACCCAAGGCCGACTTTCTGTGGATGCCTATAGCAGAGAGTTTGGTAATCTCGCCCGATATGCAACTGAGGAAGTGTCTACTGACGCCAAGAAGCAAGCAAGGTTCCGTAAGGGCCTTAGTCCTGAGCTTCGCCGCGACCTCCGTCTGCATGAGTGCACATCTTTTTCGAAACTTGTCAACAAAGCCATCAGTGCTGAAACTGGTCAGACTGACTATGACGCAACACGCAAGCATGGACGTGACATGGGTTCCTCATCCGGTGCTGGTCCTCAGAAGCGCCGCGTGTGGGTACCCAACACCGCCCTGCCACCCAGGTTCACACCGAGGCCATCCTTCCAGGCGCCTCGCCCTGTTCAACAGTCTGCACCGGCCAAGCCCTATGGGGGTCCAACCAATAATGCTCCTCCACGTACCAGTTCCGTGACTTGTTTCAAGTGTGGGGAATCTGGTCACTATATGCGTGAGTGTCCCCAGACCAACCCCAATCAATCTGCTAAAGCTGTTGGCCGTGGCAAGCCGACAGGGAAGGTGTTTCATGCTAAACCGGTCACCGCTTCACGTGGCCATGTCAACTGTATCTCTGCCGAAGAAGCTCAAGAGGACCCCAACGTCGTTCTCGGTACGCTTCTTGTTAACTGCCACCCGGCATCTGTTCTTTTCGATACAGGAGCCTCTCATTCTTTTATATCCGAAAACTATGCTCGCTTGCATAACGTCGCATTCGGTGATATGCCAACCTCTATGGTAATTCAAACTCCGGGATCCAAATGGCAAACCTCTAGAGTAAGCCATGGAAATGAAATCCAAGTCGACAGACTTGTTTTCCTTGCATCTTTGATAGCCCTTAAATCTTCAGATATTAATGTCATTTTGGGTATGGACTGGATGTCAGCTCATCAAGCCAAAATTGATTGCTTCTCTAGGACTGTTCAACTCACCCATCCTTCGGGGAAGATAGTCAATGTCTTGACCCGAATAGCCAAGCGACAAATATATTCTCTTAACGCCAGCCCTTTGCCAGACCTTGAGGACGTTCCGGTAGTCTGTGACTTCCCGGATGTCTTTCCAGAGGAATTGCCAGGTGTTCCACCTGACAGGGATGTTGAGTTCGTAATAGACCTCATCCCCGGAACCGTTCCGATTGCTAGAAGACCTTATAAGATGGCACCACTAGAACTAGCCGAGCTTAAGAAACAACTCGACGAATCCTTGAAAAAGGGTTTCATCCGCCCTAGTTCATCTCCGTGGGCTTGCCCCGTCCTATTCGTCAAGAAGAAGGATGGTACGGATCGGATGGTTGTAGATTACCGACCGGTCAATTTGGTCACAATCAAGAACAAATATCCACTTCCCAGGATCAACGATCTGTATGATCAGCTCGCTGGATCCTCAGTCTTCTCCAAGATGGATTTGAGGTTGGGCTACCATCAAATCAAAATCAGAAACGGGGACATTCCTAAAACGGCCTTTGTTACTCGTTATGGCCAATACGAGTACACCGTCATGTCCTTCGGATTAACCAACGCTCCAGCCACCTTTTCTCGGTTAATGAACTCAATCTTCATGGAGTATTTGGATAAATTCGTCGTAGTTTATCTCGATGATATACTCATCTACTCCAAGAACGAGGAAGAACATGCCGAACATTTAAGGCTAGTGTTGAAGAAACTTCGAGAGCATCGCCTTTATGCCAAATTTTCAAAATGTGAATTCTGGTTGTCAGAAGTGACCTATCTGGGTCATGTAATATCTGGTAAAGGTATTGCTGTTAACCCTGAGCGAGTTCAAGCCGTCCTTAATTGGACTCCACCCGAATCGGTCAAGCAAGTTCGGAGTTTTCTAGGCTTAGCGAGCTATTGCCGTCGCTTTGTCGAGAACTTCTCCAAAGTTGCTAAACCTCTAACCGAACTCCTCAAGAAAGATAAGAAGTTCGAATGGACTCCACAATGTGAGCACAGCTTTCAGGAACTGAAAAGACGCCTGACCTCTGCTCCCGTGCTGGTACCGCCAGACTTCTCCAAGGACTTTGTTATCTACTGCGACGCCTCGCGACAAGGACTAGGTTGCATTCTCATGCAAGATCGACACGTAATTGCTTACGCTTCACGGCAATTGCACCCACATGAGGAGAATTATCCTACTCATGATCTAGAGCTTGCAGCCGTAGTCTATGCACTTAAGACCTGGCGACATTACCTCCTCGGTAATCGTTGCGAAATATTCACTGATCACCAAAGCCTGAAGTACATTTTCACCCAACCGGATTTGAATCTCAGGCAGAGACGTTGGGTTGAATTGATCACAGACTTCGACTTAGGAATAACCTACACCCCAGGGAAAGCCAACGTCATGGCTGATGCGCTAAGTCGTAAATCTTATTGTAACAACCTGATGTTACAACAAAGTCAACCGCTTCTCCATGAGGAATTTCGGAAGCTTAACCTTCACATTATACCTCAAGGTTCTCTTTCCACCTTGGTGGCAAAACCTACCCTTACGGATCAAATTATCAAAGCACAGAAGGTAGATCCGGGAATCTCCCGCATCAAGAGAAACATTCAGAAAGGAATTGCGAATTGTTTCTCCATTGATGATCAAGGGGTAGTATACTTCGGGGATCGACTAGTGGTTCCCAAAGTGCGCAACCTAAGGCGTTTAATCCTTAAGGAAGCTCATGAATCTCCTCTCACCATTCATCCCGGTAGTACTAAGATGTATCAGGACCTACGCCAGAGGTTCTGGTGGACTAGGATGAAGAGAGAAATTGCTCAGTATATTGCAAATTGCGACGTCTGTCGTCGTGTAAAAGCAGAGCATCAACGGCCTGCTGGCACCCTTCAACCCTTAGCTATTCCTGAATGGAAATGGGATAAAATTGGTATGGATTTCATTACCGGTTTTCCCAGGACCAAGAGAGGGAATAATGCTATCTTCGTCGTGGTCGATCGTCTTTCCAAAGTAGCTCATTTCTTACCTGTTCGTGAGAGTATAACCGCTAGTCAGCTGGCAGATTTGTACATCTCCCGAATAGTGTCTCTCCATGGTGTTCCTTTGGAAATTAACTCGGATCGAGGAAGTCTTTTCACCTCTCGATTTTGGGAAAGTTTCCAAAATGCTATGGGAACCCGTCTCTCCTTTAGCACCGCTTTCCACCCTCAGTCGAGTGGTCAAGTGGAACGCGTCAATCAGATTCTAGAAGACATGCTTCGAGCCTCCGTTATCTCTTTCGGAATGGACTGGGAGAAGTGCCTTCCATTTGCCGAATTCGCTTACAACAACAGCTATCAATCTAGCTTGGGTAAAGCCCCTTTTGAAGTTCTCTATGGACGACGATGTCGAACACCCCTTAACTGGTCAGAGACCGGGGAAAGACAATTCTTTGGCCCGGACATGATTCAGGAAGCAGAAGATCAAGTTCGTATCGTTCGTGAAAAGTTGAAAACAGCCCAATCTCGCCAAAAGAGTCAATATGACCGAAAACATAGGGCTATGACTTTCGAGGTTGACGAGAAGGCTTATCTTCGGGTCACCCCTCTGAAGGGAACCCATCGTTTCGGTATCAAAGGCAAATTGGCTCCTCGTTACATTGGACCTTTTCGCATTCTTGCCAAACGAGGAGAAGTTGCCTACCAGTTGGAACTACCTCCGCATCTCTCCAGAGTTCACGATGTCTTCCACGTTTCTCAACTCAGGCGTTGCTTCTCGGATCCTATCCGTGAAGTGGACCACGAAACGCTTGATCTCCAAGATGATCTTACATATCGAGAGTACCCCATTCGTATCCTCGATCAAGCCGAACGTACCACGCGACGTCATAATATCAAGTTTCTCAAGGTTCAATGGTCGCATCATTCTGAGGATGAAGCAACTTGGGAAAGGGAGGATCGTCTTCGACTCGAGTATCCCGCCTTCTTCCCGGAGGAACCCAAATCTCGGGACGAGATTCTTTTGAGTGGGGGTGAGTTGTCACACCCTAGCTAGTCATGCATTAGAGTGTTGCATCATGTTTACTCATTCATCAGAAACTTGAAATGGGGATGACAGAACCCCCAGTCCCCTCTGAAACCAACTAGGGTTACTGAAATAATTTTTCAATGAACCTGAAATGCCCTTCTAAAATGCCCATCATTTTTGTCTTGGTTCAGAACCTCTGCCAAAAATGGTGCACATTTTCCTAGGCCATCCTAGGGTTTTTGAATTAAATCATAAATATTTGAATTTGGGCATTTAAAATAATATAAAATATTTAAATGCTCAAATATCTCCAAACTAAAATGTTTCATGTTGGAAATAATCCAACTATGGGCCAGGAATAGTTTGGTGATTTTTGAAGTTGCCTAGGTATTTTATTAAATTCAACAAAGTTGCAGATATATTAAATAAAAACAGAAACAGAAAGAAAAGGGAAAAACTTACCTGGGCTCCTCCCTGTGCGGCCCAGCCAGCTGGCCGGCCCAGCCAGCAGCCGACCCAGCCCAGCACTGTAGCCCTCCGTCGTCTTCCTCCCCTCGCCCCGAAGCTGCTGCGTGCTCGCGCGCGCACGGCCGCGCGGCCACCTCCTGCTTGCCGACGAGCTCCTGGCCGCGTGGACGACTCCCGCAGGCCGTCCCGATCCCCCCTGCTCTCTCTCACTCTCCCCGGCTCTTTCCTTCCTCTCCCTCGCTCTCTCTCTCTCACGGCCGAACACCACCGTCGCCGCCGTTCGCCACAGCAGCCATCTCCGGCCACCCCTCGCTCCCCCGACTAGCTCAGAAGCTCCGCCACAACCCCCTCTTCCTTCCCACCGCTCCACAGCTCCCCGGAAGCCCTGCATCGCCGCCACGTCGCCGTTCCCCTCTTCGGACTCCGACCACCGTCGCCGTCAAATTCGTCGTCTCCGGCGCGTCCCCGAGCCCGCTTCGACGCCCACTGCAACCGCGGTGAGCCCCCGGAGCGTTTCCCCCTTCTTCCCTGGTCTCTCCCGACCTCTAGGCCCTAGCCCCACCTCGGCCGAGAGCTCCACGCCGCCGACGATGTCGCCGTCGTGGCCACGGTCGCCGTAGCGCCCAACCAAGCACACCATCGTGCTCCACACCTCACTAGGAGCACGTAGCACGCACCAACACCTCCCCTAACGCCCTGCAACGCCGTTTCCGACCGCACCCGAACTCCGGCCGCCGCAGCCGAGCTCGCCGTCGTCAACTCCGGCCACCCCGAGCCCAACCACCACCACCAATAGTCGCGGCTCAACCTCAGCAACACGTAGATGCCTTCCGCCGTCCATTTGGTTGCCGGAATGGCAAAAAGCACTTTCGCCGCCGTCTCGGACCTCGCCGGCGTCATGTCGCCGGTGGGGTTTGACTTGTCCGACCTGGGGTTTGACCCCCCAGGGTCACTGACGCGTGGGCCCTGTCGGCCAGGTGGTTAGGTTAGCGCTAACTACTGTTAGTCAACCCCCCTGACACTGACAGTGGGCCCCAGCGCCACTAATCCCTAATTAGGATTAATTTAAACCTGTTTAACCCCCCCTGTCACTGACGTGTGGCCCCCACACGTCAGGTTTGACTTCAGCCAGCCGCAGTTGACCTGCTGACGTCACACTGACGTCAGGCTGACGCAGTAATTGATTTTCTGGATTTAAATTAAATCAGGAAATTCCAGAATATTAATTAAACTTCAAAAATTCATAACTTTTATTCTGTAACTCCAAATTGGACAAATTATATATGAAAAATGATCAGAAAAATCCAATCTATCCATCTGTACTATTTTCATGCATGATCAAACAAGTTAAATTGATGTTTTAAGCAGAACAAGGAAAAGCACTTTAAAAGGCCATGTTTGAGTTTGAAATTTGAATCTTTGATTCAAATTTGTTCAAACCCCTCTGGTTTTAGTTGCATTAGCCCAACACACTCATATTGCCATGTTTCATGCATGCATCATATTGTTGCACATTGTTTGGTGATGCTTGTGTATCGATGTCCTTTGCGACAGGTTCTGCCCCCGAGGAGTACCGTGATTACCCTAACGAAGAACCATATCAGTGCATCGAACCATCAGGCAAGCAACCAACCATTTGATCATATCGATACAATCCCATGTTCTCGCTCCTGCTCTCTTTTACTGCATTAAGACAACGCGATTCAAACTGCTGTGTGCTACGGTAGTTGAACCCATTTCCTCTGCATGACCTGTCATTGCCACAGTAACTAGATGAAACCCACTAGCATGTGTAGGAGTTGATTGAGCCCTATGTATGTGTTGTTCCTACCTTGCTATGCCTGCTATGCTTAGAGTCGTGTCAGGTCTGGTTCATCTGGGTGATGGACTGGAGTGAAATGTTATGTCGGTAAGGAGAGTGGTGTGGTGAACACGATTTGGTAAAGGTATCGATGAGAGGCCATGTAGGAGTACATGGTGGGTTGTTTCATTGAAGCCGACCTTAAGCACTGAGATCTGTATGTGTGATTTAAGAATCAGCTACTACCATGCATTGGGCCCGAAACCAATGGACCCTCTCGACTTCTTATTCACCCTAGTTCTCCGTCCAGGAGTTGCAAGTAGTTTCTGGTGTTTGTAGCCTACTGGAGGCCGTGGACAGCGCTGACCGTAGGGGTGGGCTGTGATGCGGTAGGTACGTGGCACGGTGTACCGAATACCCGTTAGGTATCCCGGGAACCCTGTTCACATCGTTCGGGGCCGTATGGGAAACCTCGGCCGGACTCCCTGCGGATGGAACCTGAATAGGCGATAAACCTGGACTGGAGGCTTAGGTGATTAGGTAGGTCGTGGCCGACACCCACGTTGGGCTTCCGCTTGAAGGTTGCCGAGTACATGTCGTGTAAACGACGATAAGTGGTGAGAGCGTGTATGAAGGAGTACACCCCTGCAGGGTTAACATGATCTATTCGAATAGCCGCGTCCGCGGTAAAGGACTACTTGGTTGCCTATACAGTTCATAGACAAGTAAATGGAAACTACTAAAAGCCTCAAGATAAGTGTGAGTGCCGAGGATGGCTCTTCCGTAGGAAGACGGAGGTGGATCCTCGGTAGTGTATTGAAGTGGTGAGTAGTGGACTCGTGTGCGCAAAACATTTCAAGTTGGAGTATCGTAGGATAGTCTAGCCAAGAGTCAAAGCTAGCTTGCTGCAATAACTCCACCAACCCTTCTTGATACTATGCATGTATGTAGGATCTGATGTAAGTCTTGCTGAGTACCTTTGTACTCATGTTGCTATAATCTACATTTTTACAGAAGACGCTGCAACCCCTTCTGATGGGTTCTATGTAGACGTTGACATCAACGAGTAGGCTAAAGACCCAGGTGGTGACCCTGAGCTTGTGATGGACCACGTAGTATAGCTAGGCTTTCCAAGCCTCTTTTATTTTACTAGTTGTCTGTACCCAGACAATGTACTTCCGCTGCTGGCTTGTATGACTGTATGACTTGTATGTTGGGTCGTGAGACCCGTACCTTTGTGTATGATATGTATGGCTCCCTGAGCCTTAAATAAAGTGCTTGTGTCATAGAGTCATGTTGTGATGCTTCGTTGTATTTGCACATATCGAGCATATTGTGTGTATGATTGAAATGCTTGGTATGTGTGGGATCTGACTATCTAGTTGTTTATCTTTAGTAGCCTCTCTTACCGGGAAATGTCTCCTAGTGTTACCGCTGAGCCATGGTAGCTTGCTACTGCTCTGGAACACTTAGGCTGGCCGGCATGTGTCCTTCTTCGTTCCTGTGTCTGTCCCTTCGGGGAAATGTCACGCTTTGAGTACCGGAGTCCTGTTAGCCCGCTACAGCCCGGTTTACCGGAGTCCTGCTAGCCCAGTGCTACAGCCCGGACCCACTTGCTGATGACCGACACGTTCGAAGCTGGGTCATGGATGCCTGTCCCTGTAAGTCTGTGCCACTTTGGGTTTACGACTAGTCATGTCAGCCCGGGCTCTTTATCATATGGATGCTAGCGACACTATCATATACGTGAGCCAAAAGGCGCAAACGGTCCCGGGAAAAGGTAAGACGACACCCGTGGGGATACCGTGCGTGAGGCCGCAAAGTGATATGAGGTGTTACCAGCTAGATCGATGTGACATCGAGTCGGGGTCCTGACATGGTCCCTCTCCCTCTCTATCCATATCTCTCTCTCTCTCTCTTTGTGTGTGTGTGTGGGGGGGGGGGTCTTTCTAGTTTGCATGCATATATACTCCATCTATAGGTCTCTCTCGCACACTATGTATGATTATCTAGTCCAAGCTAAATATCTTGGGTGAACTCATCATACGCACACAAATTCCTTGGCTCGTTGTTTGTAACTCTCTCACGCACCACTCTGACGTCTCGGAGCTCTTCCCTCTCTCTCTCAAACTCTCCATCTACCTGGGTCACGCATACACATGCATATCTCACTCGCACTCGATAGACCCATCTAAAACTCTATCTCTCTCCCTCGTTCTCTCTCCATATGACACACACACACACAATTTCTCATGCCTAGCCAAGTATGATGGTCTCTCACTCAAAAGTAGGCACATGCAGTCCCCCCTATATGTATATGACTAGCTAATCTTAGTCTCTGTCACAAACATGTGCATGGTCTATCTTGATCTCTCTCGGGGCATCTTTTTCGCGCACACACCTCCCTCGATCTCCCACCCATATAGTCCCCTCACGATCTTGAGGGGATCTCTCTATCACAAACACAGCCTCTCTCCCTCCCCATGCGTCCATGTTCTCCATGTGTCCGTCTTGACCTTTGTTCCTTGTTGGCCAAACCTCTATTGGACATGTGCTATAGGGGTGTCTCTCTCCATTACAAATAATCACGCACTAGCTATCTTCGTGTATCTCCTCACCTCGCTTTTCTATATCGGAGATGCATGCGGGATATGATTGCATAAGAAACAAAAAAACACACACTCTCTCTCTCTCTAATTTATCGTTTGTTGTCCCTTTCTCTTTCACACACATACTCTTCTTGCATAGTCACTCATTCTCCTTCACATGCACTTGATCTCTCTCGACATAGGCACTCTCTTCGGTCCATAGCATATAGATTTATTGAAAAGTCAAACATAACAAAGTTTGACCATGTATGTGGAGAAAAACATTTACATCTAGAACGACAAACATATACCATTAGATTCATCATGAGATGTAGTTCCGTATGATGTATCTTTGGTATTGTAGATACAAATAGCATTTGCGTAAACCTGATCAATGTTTCCAAAGTTCGACTTCTAAAAAATTTACATGGACTGCATTATCAAGCGGATGGAATATCTCTTTCCCCCTCTCAGCTATCTGACGCACCACTCAGTCTTATCGGGGCTCCTCTATCTCTCTCAAACTTAATATCTCCCTGGTTCACACATACACATGTCTTGCTCGTGCTACGTATAGACCCATCTGATACTCTCCATCCTTGTTCCCTCTCTATGTGACACGCACCCCCCCCCTAAGTACCATAATCCCTCACTCCATCATAGGCGCACCCACTCCCCCCTAAGTATGATTATCTCGCACTAGCCATCAAGAACACACTTATTATCTCCTTCCATCCATACATCTATCTCGATATCTCTCGGGGTATCTTCTATCACGCACACACCTTGTCACTCGATCCCGCACCCATGTAGTCCCATCACGATCTCTAGGGGATCTCTTTATCACAAACATACACTCTCTTGTCCCCATGTCTGCATTTTCTCCGTACATCTCTGTCGACCGCTCTCCCTTGTTTGTCAGACCCCTGTTGTCCACGTGCTAGGGGTCTTTCTCTCTCAGTTGCAAACAACCACACACTATCTCCTCACCTTGCTTCCGTTGTCGAAGATGCATGTGTGATATGTTTGCATAAGACACACATGCCTTTTCTCTACTTTCATCATGTGTTGTCCATGTCTCTTTCACACATGCACACACACTTTTTTCACTCGCTCCTTCTATTTCACACACACACACTCTCTCTCTCTCTAGTTAGGGACTCTCCCACGTCCATAAGCATATGGATGTTTTGAAAAGTCAAACCTCCGAAAAGTTTGACCAAGTATATGTGGAGAAAAACATTTACATCTGGAAAAATCATTGGATTCATCACAACATGTACTTACTCCACACTATCATTTATCTTTGGTATTGTAGATATAAGTAATTTCTTTATAAACTTGGTCAAAGTTTCAAAAGTTTGACTTTCGAAAAATGTTGGCACTACATTATCGAACGGAGGGAGTAGCTCTTTCTCTCTCTGCTATCTCTCACAGGCCTCCCCTCTCACTCGAACTCTCTATACCGACGGATTATACGCTCACCGTGTCAGCGTATAGCTCCAAATATTATTTAGTTGACCGGTCAACCAGTGCACATGTTGCCTTGTCAGCTCGTGTTCTCTATCTTCGTGTGCTAGCCCATGTGGCAGTGGGTAAAAATAAGTAAACTAGAGGCCCATCTGACACACGGTGAAGTAAACAAAGTTGAAACCACTCGGGGTAGAACCACATATGCTAGTAAATTGAGGGTGCATTGAGGACACACTTCTTCCGCGTGAAGGACACACTCGCGCACAATTCACCACTGCACAGCGGCATGCACTGAAGGACGCACTCGCGCACACCCAACAGGCCAGCACACAACACACACCAGCACACATGTACACCAGCATCGCCGCCGGTTGAGATGGACGGCGAGGCAGCCAACAAGCGGAGGCGGCTCGAGCCAAAACCGCATTCGATGAGCCTGGACTTCATCAGCAGCCTCCCCGACGACATGATGCTCGTCATCATCAGCCTCCTCCCCACCAAATTTGCCGTGCGGACCGCCCTGCTCTCCCGGCGGTGGAGCCCCCTCTCACGTCACATCCCCCTCAACCTCACCATCGACAGCTCCCTCTGCGATGGGGATTGCAAGCGCATGGCCGCAGTCCCCAAGATCCTTTCATCGCACCCTAGGCCAGCCAGACACCTTGACATCCGCATGTTCAGTACCAACTGCAAGGTCCAGGCCAAGTTCGATGAGTGGTTCTTATCCCCCACCCTAGATCAGCTCGAGGAGCTCAGCTTTGAAGTTGGACAATGTCGCTCTCTGCCATTGTCCGTGCTCCGCCTCACGCCAATGTTGCATCGCGCTAGCTTCAGCTCCTGCTATCTTCCCCAGATTAATGTCGTGCCCGCCCTTCTTCTCCCTCAACTCAAACATCTTGACCTCTTCGACGTTATCATCTCGAAGAAGGCTATGGAGAACCCGCTTTGCAGCTGTACTACGCTTGAGTACCTTCGTCTTGAGCAGATCCACGGGTTCATTAGCCTCCACACGCCTCGATGAATCTCCGATGGATTTATGTGTCTTGCTGGCCCCGCAACAAGACATCAATTGGGAAGTGATCACTCCAGGTGTTCCATGTTATGGTCATTGAGAATGCGCCTTTCCTTGAGAGATTGCTTGTATCTGATCTAGAAGGTCCAACAAAAATCAGGGTCATTGACGCGCCGAAATTGACACCATTGGTGTACTCGTCTGCCAAATTCTCCGAACTCTTTATTGGATCCATAATCGTTCAGGTACAACACTCATCTTCTTCTCTGTCTTCTTGAAATTCACATTTTTAGATTTCTTCTTGATGTATTTATGACCATCTTCCACAAAATGATTCCCACAAACTTGACCCAGTCTATGCGCAAAGTGATGATCTTGGCAATAAAATCTATCGGCCCCAATCTGGGTCAAGTTGTTGTATTCCTTACATTCTTTCCGTGCATGGAGAAGCTACTCATCAAGGTGAAACTTCTTTCCTATTAGTAAACGGTAATCACAACGTAGCTCAATTTTTTCGTAATTTTCCCTAATTACGATGACAAGTGTAGTGTTCAAAACTGCATCTACGCACTGCACCAAAAGAAATGTGTTTAGTATTTTTTCTCACGTGATCACCTGCATCATTTTTTTGTTATACTACTATAGTAGCCTAGGATAGTCATAGTGGAAAGTAACTTAGACTAGTAACTCTATGGTTAACCTAAGAGCAGGTACTACCTCCGTCCTGGTTTACTCTTCCTATTTTGTGGTATCAAAATTTGACCATAGATTTAACTGACAAAATGTTAATGCATGTCACTAAAAATTATATAGTTGGATTCGTATTTGAACATAATTTCAAATGGTATAATTTTTGGTGACATGCATTGGCATTTTCTTAGGTAAATCTATGTTCAAAATTTTACACTAAATACGAGGTAGTACAAAAGTGGACTATAACGGCCCTCCACTATGTAGGACAAAACATGTGCCAAATTCACTTGTGATGCATTTGGCATCGATGCCCCTCCATTGCTCACCTGGTGTCCCAATCTGGATCACCTACTTTGCTCCGGTGCCAAATTAACTCACGCAATGAAAAAACACTTGCATGGGAGAGAGAGGACTGAGGTAATAAAAACACTTGTTTGGGAGAGTGAGAGGCTGGTGTAGTTGTTTTGATTGATTTGTTTATACATGTGGGTCTGTGTGCATAGCGGTGCCAACTCTCTCACATCACGAGAGCAGTGCCATAATCTTTTGATTTGGCATCGATGCATATTATGTGGCATACTATTGAGAAATATGGCATCGGCTACATAGTGGAAGGAAACAAATTCCCAAGCTCTTCACGTGCTCCTAGGTAAATGAGAGGAAAGAGAAAGAGAGAGAGAGATAGAGAGAGAGAGAGAGTGAAAAAATATCACTAGCCAGCCAACCCTATCGTATGAGCGAATGATTTTGGTACCTCTTGATGACACGCGGCAATCTTATACAAGCAGCTGCTCTAATATAACAATCTCATCGAATGCCTTGATCGCCATCTTACAGAAATTGATTTGATCGACTACCGAGGCAACACATCTGAGATTAAATTGTCCAGGTTCTTTATTCTGGAGGCATGTGTGCTCAAGGTGATGAGGTTTGGCGTTCTCTGGCGCAACAATGAATGGCGTGCTGATCACCGCAAGCGTCTAAGCCTAAATGACAAAGTCTCCATAGAAGTGGAATTTGTTTTTGAAACATCAAGTGACCAGAGACTCAAAAATTTATTTGCCCATTAGTGACTTGTCAGGGCGGTGGATTTTAGTTTGTTCGATAATGATGCATCCACCTAAAGTAACGAAAGTTCTTATGTAAACTTCCTAGTAATTCCCTCTTCATAGGTGCAGCATTACTCCTAACATTTGTAATATCAGTTTGAAACTTGTACTATTGTCGTGTCCTATTCCTGCATTTTCAAAATCCTGCGAATCAAAGAGGTCCTGAGTTGGTGATGATGTTGTGCCTAGCGTCTTTCACCAATAGCCGTCAGATCTAGATCTGACGCATACAAACCAAACTTCTCCAGTTTTGCAAAAAGATGCCCGCACTTGTTCCCTATTTACAAACAACTCATTGTCTCTCACAATCAGCCTTATCTCCTCCCTACAACATCTAGAAGGCCATGGAAAAATCTGGCGCGATGGGCGCTGTCGGTGTCGTCCACCCCCAATCTTGGTGTTCCGTGTAATGCACGGGCATCTACGCCCGGGAAATTTTGTCGAACACGGCTAGTTGTAAGAAGGCTAGCTCTACAGCCATGATGATAGTGACTGCAGACTGTGAGGCTGACTATGGTATGCCGAACACGGCGCCTATACTCAGGTGTCATCTCCGGCGCAGGGTCTTGTCACTTCATTGTGAGGAGGAGCACATAATAATTTGACCAACGGGTAGTACAGTGCTACTAGTACATTGGTAGTACTACTACTAGTACTAGCACCACCGTGTGGATTTAGTAGTACTACCACGTCCATCTTGATTTAGTATTTGACTAGCAATATCTAGTAATGCCTGTCACAAAAAATGTACTTCTCCCTCTGTAAATAAATACATGGTGTATTGTTTTATTCCTATCGGCGAGAGAACTTAATGTCTTTTTCCTAATTAATAGGATTACATGCAATGAACTAACCACTGCATGTCATGTTTGGTAGTCCCTATCATTGAAAGCATGCACGGCCCACATCTCTCATTGGTTGATATGTCACGAAATAAGAAATGAGGAGTGAGTTAATGTATCGTGCCTAAGTGTTTTGGGATTACACAACATTTTTGGTTACATGCATTAACATTTTATTAGTTAAATCAAAGGTCAAAACTTGGCGCAAAATGCAAAGGGAACCAATAAACCAGTAAACATCAAAGTTCTCTCATTTGGCCCCAACTAGAGGTCCGGTGAGATGACTATACTACACAGGCACGGAGGGGGACGCAGCTTCATTGACTTACTGCACCTGCCTTTGGTTGTATGACACGTGGGCCCAACAGGTGGCTGGCCCACCTGTCATACAGCCAAAGGCAGGTGGAGTAGAGGGCCGAGGAGTAGATGGCCAACACGCACGTGAATTCAACGCAGTCTGCACTTATCATATAAAGGCTCCCCGCTAGTCCAATCTACGAAATCCTATGCACCTACACACCCTAACCAAGGGCAAGAGTCGTCACTCCAATCGCAAGAGTTGACTAGAAGCTAGACCCATGGAAGCGATGAGCGCGAGCATCAGCCAGCTGTGCCAAATGGTCCACGACGCCGGCCTGTGGCCCGGCTCCGAGGAACGTCTCCAGGTTGTTCTTGAGGCTGCCAGGGCGAGGGCCTGCTTGGACGACAGCTTTGTCTCCTTGTTCGATGAGGTCCTTGTCGGCTTCCTTGACAAGTTCATCGTCATCAAGAAGCTCGCGGAAAACCTTGACGTACGCCTCCAGCCCACGCACCCAGGCTTTGCGATGCCCGCCACCCTCAACGGCCTCTATGGTGACAACCTCTTCGACGCACTGGTGGCCCTGCAATTGCCCTCCATCGCGCCGGAGAATGTCCACCTCGAGGTCGCGCTTGCCGTGCAGCGCCTGGCGCAGGAAGACACCATCGACATAATCACCCACATCTACCCGCAAATCTTCCACAAGGACTACTACATGCAAGAGGAGGACGATAGGACGGCGGCCTTCTTGGACCACAGGGCAACCTTGGATGGCATTGTTCAGAAGCACTTTGAGGTCGCCGCCAATGCCACCGCATCTCACACATCGGTTGGTGACCCGGCGCACTAGGGCGTGAGGATGTCGTTGATGGATTCGTATGTATCTTTATCTTCCCTTCAAATCCATGTAGTAGTATATGGTACTATACTAGTAATTATCTTACCTTTCGCATCAACTTCATAATTTTCATATGTACTCCATGCATGAACCGCGCCAGAACCAAACTTCTCATTACTCTATGGAAAATCATTATTTGTATCTATCGGTCGCGCCATGGAGCAGAACCAAATTTTACAAATTACAAGTTCAAAAGGAAAAGCCTGCCGTGTTCGCGTCGCACCCCCACACGGTTGGTCCAGCACGCTGCTCAAGGGGGGATGTGTGCTGTGTTGCATTTTCAGTTACAAGTGGGACCGCAGTTGAGAAAACGAACTATCGATGAACCCCCACCCAGCCCACCGCACGATGGCTGCGAAAACAGGAGGGAGAAGAGATGGTTGTAGCATGGACTCCAAGAAAATTGGTGTTGGATGGGAGTCGTGTGGGTGATGTGTGTCATACTGCTAGACGTGAATGTAAGTTATGGCCCATGCCATCCCACTATATCGAGCCTATATCGAGGTGTTGGTTACGTAGAACAAATTTCTTGGAGTTCGTGCTCAACCCTCCTCTATCTCTCTTCTCAACCAGCCAGCAGACCCGTAGAGCCCATCGTATGTTTGCTCACATGCAGTCCCACATGTCAGTGAAAACACAAGAGGACCCACTGAACCTGCACATCTTTCACCTCGACGTCCTGGTGATTAAAAACAAATCCAATAAAGATCTTCGGTGGCCGCTTTTGGAGTTACTCAAGAGTAGTAAGATTCTATTTACAGTTTAACCCAAAATGCACATCACGTGGCTTCAACTACCACACCATTTTCTTGCATTACACGACCTGGATGCTGGATGTCCCACATGTCGGCAAAAGGAGGAAGAACTCGACCAAATCTTATCCACATTTAGACCGAAGGAGTAGGAAACACGGCAAGCCCTGTGCCTACGTCATACTACGTACAAGCCCACTTCACACAGTCACGCTATCACCATATTTCTCGGCCTCCTTGCGATACCTATATCTAGTTGATCTAACTAGAACTAACTATTGGTTGGCTCTATGTGATGTGGCAACTTCATACTATCTACTACGGATGTTAGCTATACTACTACAGCACTAACACTCCAAGAAGTGAGTCGAAAACCATTTATAAATTGAGTTTATGACATGCATATGCCAATGTACCATTCATTACATACAACAAGTCATCAACACACAATGACAACAAGGATACATGTTGGATTATAGATTAGTTCCAACAAAACATTCTAGTAAATACTAAAGTTTTCATCACACAACAAATAACAAGCAATGAAATGAACTTCAGCTCAACCACTCCTCGGCATTGGAAACGCTTGCTTTCAACCAGAAGAGTTTGTCTCGGAAGGGCCAGCTACTGTCAGTCTCGAGACCAACGCAGGACTGATCATCTAGGCTGAAGCGGCCTATTTCATGACCCATATTGTGATAGCCATGGTAGGGAACCATAGCAATGTCCGAGGTATAGATAAAGTTGCTTCTCATAAATGGTAGTAACGTTGGGTCAACAGCAGTTGGATCGTCTTTCACCTTGATTGGATAGTTTTGTCCAAGGAAGAGCAAGTTTCCTCCAAGAGTATCAATACTAAACCAGGGAGAAGGTGTTGGCACTAGCACACTAGTATCCATCCCAAATACCCTGCAATGGATGTTGGAATAGGTCCGGAGAGTGCGACCATGGGAGACAACACCTTCTTCCTTAGTAACATTAGTGGTGCCCTCTATATAGACAAGAAGAGGTGATCCAACTGATTATGTTGCTAGGCGCCACTAAGTATATGGGTCCTCATGCTCGTGATCATCATCGTCGTCATCTCCCGCTTGTTTATAAAAAATTTCAAGTATAGGTGGTGGAATGTTCACAGGACCTTGGAAACATAAGAAGGTTAATTGGTAAAGGGAAACTAGCTAACCTGCATGCATGTGGATGAAACAATTATAATTACGGTGGAAGACAAACATACCGAAGGCATAAGGAATCCATGCAAAAACAGTGCCACCAGTGGTGGCAGCAAACACAAGACCCTCCTATTGAACTGCATCACAATACACATCTGCCTATAGAAACTGATTTTTGAGCAATATCCATCCAGTCGAACTATGAAGGAAGTCAACAAGTTTGTCGAAGATAGCAACAACTCCATAGTCCATTAAATCCCAAGAGCAGTCGGGAAGTTGACAAATTGCTATCTTCCATAGACGACAGTCACCATGATCGTAGTTGAACGTATGTAGAAAACTAGTGTGTTCAACCTCTGGGCAGTCTGAGATTTTTGGAAGTGGAACCCGGTGACGAGTGTACACATTCACAAGTCCCCACTCGCAGTTGTACCCAATATAAACAACCCAATCTCCATTTGCGCCTGCCCAAGGCTTACCGACAAGCGATGGCATCTTAACATCACACGTATCATTATCAAGCGGCACCAATGCACAAGGCGAGGCCTCCATCGTCCGCGTGCCAGTCAGCAGGGTCACAGTGAACAAGATAGGGGAGATCAAACCGCTCCTGGACCCTTGGGTTCTTTGTAATGATGTTATTAGTTGAGTCGAGAATGGTCTTGAACGAACCTGCAATGCTAGCCGACGTGATGACGTCGCACCGATCAATGAGTTCCTCCACCACGTCATCATTCAGATCGCGGCAAGAATAACTGGGTCGGTTCCGTCCTGTTCCCTCCATGGAGAATACAATCGAACAATGGCAGAAGAAAGGGTGAAGGCAAATGGAGGAGGGAGGAAGAGCGTGCGACAGCAGTTCCAACTCAAAAGGCAAAGGCGAACAGTCGGTGGACGGTTGCCACGGTACACGAAGAGGCACCCCGGCCTACATAGATGTCCGTTCAGAAATTGTACAAAAGGACTCGCCATCGTCTCAATGACATGTGGGAACAGGACCACATGTCAACGAAGAGGCTAGTGGGGAGCGGATGGTTGCCATAGAGGTCACACACTGACGACAAGGCCGTCCTGTCATACCTAGCGCCCGCGCGGGTTGGCTTCTGTCCCCCACATGAGCGAAGCCACTTTGCACCCCCACACGATTGGTCCACCATGCCGCTAGGCCAACTCCAGCGCTTGCATCTCGTACGGGCACTCGCTCAGCCCCCTTTTCCTAGACGCCCCGGAGCTACCCAACCATGGCTACATGTTTTGCACACCCGGCGGCCGGATTTGGAGCGGATCTGGTCGGGCTTGAGCTCGCCAGGCTGTGGGAGGCTGCGCCACACCATGGACTGGCCGGGCACCGGGCCGGAAGGCCCCGACAAGGCCGCAAGGCTTCATATAGGTACTGACTCCTCCTCTAGCCGCTCGGATCTGCACCGTCGGCGGTTTGCTGGCAGATACATGAATGGAGGTTGGTCGGGCTTGGTGCTGGCCCAAAAGATCATCGGCACACCATTGCCACTCATTACGTGCAACGACTGCCCAAATAAGGTCTTGCGCCGCGTGTCTACAACATCGAAACATCTCGGATGGGTGTTCATCAAGTGCTCAACCGATGGGGTATGTGCTACTTTAGCTTCGGTTGTGCTCTCAGATTAGACTAGCTGTGCTAACTTAAAATTTTATTGTGTAGAATGGATGCAAGTTTTGGTATTAGGAAAGATTAATCGATATATTGATAGAGCGCAATTTAGTAGATGTTCTAGCACTTTTAGCTATCATAGAGGCTAGAGATGAGACTAGTGCACTTGTTGATAGAATAGAGGCTAGACACGAGACTAGATGCGAGGAAGCAACGTCTACTTCTTTACACTCGAAGAAGAAAGAAGAACGCAAGATCGAGCCTCCGTAGATCAACAATGAATGCATCGAGAAGGCACTAATCCAACTTACAGGAGTAGTTATGGAAGTTGGATATCTTCTAAAATGTATTCTTGTGATTCTTGTTTTCTGTGGTCTTGCTTTTCTAGTCAAATTTTGGTGATGTATTTCCATGTACCAAAAATCAATGATGAAAAAAAGATATGTGTCTGCAAAGAAAATGTACGTGGTCAGGATGCATCAGCGTGTTAGGCGCATGGCCACCGCATCCGAGAAATGGCCCGGACACGACCCCATTTCCCTACCCAAACGGACGGAATCCGGGAAAAAGGACGTCCGTTTGGGGTCATGCGTTGGAGTTGGACTTACAAGTGGGACCGCAGTTGAGGAAACCGACTATCGGCAAACCCCCACCTTGCTCGCCGCGCGATGGGTGAGTTAGAGAAACGACGAGGTTGAAGAGATAGTTGTAGCACGGACTCCAAGAAATATGGTGTTAGATGGAAGTCGTGCTGGTGGCGTGTGCCGTACTCCTGGACGTCAATGCTTGATCTGGCCCATGCCACCCTACCATATATCAAGGATTCGAGGTGCTGCTACATACAGCGAACACATTAACATATGGCCCACCTCACACTGTGGCCAAATTTCCTAGAGTCTGTGCTAGGTTAGAAAGTGTTCTTTGTGAGGGTGGGTTGTTGGTCCCAAGTTTAAAACTTGTTGTATTACGTATACATAGACATAGAGATAGTGCAGCAGTTTTGAAAGTTTGAACCCAAACATCATAATACAATTTCTACTGGACTCATCCGAGGACCTAGGATGATGGGATTCGCAACAACAGTAAAAACACCCGCCCGACGCGCGAAGCATGTGAAGCTAGTACAAATAGTAGTAGTACTATTGTTGGTTGGACTCATCCGATAACCTGTTGCAATGCACGTACAATTATGTATTCGGAAAATATATTTTTTCCTCATCACAGCCCCCACTCAGAGAAGCGACTCAAAAGTCATTCATAAATTTAGTAAGTTTATCACAGGCATATCATTTTATTACATGCAACAGGTCATCAACGCACAATGACAACCAGGATACATTATAAATACTGAAGTTTTCATCACACAACAAATAACAAGCAATGAAATGAACTTCAGCTCAACCACTCGTCAGCGTTGGAAACACTTGCTTTGAACCAGAAGTGATTCTCTGGGAAGGGCAAGCTACTGTCAATCTCGAGACCAATGCAGGACTGATCATCCAGACTGAAGCAGCCTATGTCAGGACCCATATTGGAATGGTAGGGAAGCATAGCAATGTCCGAGGTATAGATACAGTTGCTTCTCATAAATGGTAGTAACGTTGTATCAACAGCAGCTGGATCGGCTTTCACCATCGTTGGATAGTTTTGTCCAAGGAAGAGCGAGTTTCGTCCAGGAGTATCAATACTAAACCATGGCGAAGGTGTTCGCACTAGCACAGTAGTATCCATCCCTAATACCCTGCAATGAATGTTGAAATAGGTCTGCAGAGTGCGACCATGCGAGACAACACCTGCCTCCTTAGTAACATCAGCAGTGCCCTGTATATAGACAAGAAGAGGTCATCCATCAGAATAAGTTGCCAGGTGCCACTGAGTATATGGGTCCTACTCGTCCTCATGCTCGTGATCATCAGCATCATCATCTCCCCCTTGGTTATAAAAAATTTCAAGTATAGTTGGTGGAATGTTCACATGACCTTGGAAACACAAGAAGGTTAATTGGTAAAGGGAAACTAGCTAACCCGCATGCATGTGGATGAAACAATTATAATTGCGGTGGAAGACAAACATACCGAAGGCATAAGGATTCCATGCAAAAACAGTTCCACGAGTGGTGGCAGCAAACACAAGACCCTCCTATTGAACTGCATCACAGTACACATCTGCCTATAGAAACTGATTTTTGAGCAATATCCATCCAGTCGAACTATGAAGGAAGTCAACAAGTTTGTCGAAGATAGCAACAACTCCATAGTCCATTAAATCCCAAGAGCAGTCGGGAAGTTGACAAATTGCTATCTTCCATAGACGACAGTCACCATGATCGTAGTTGAACGTATGTAGAAAACCGGTGTGTTCAACCTCTGGGCAGTCTGAGATTTTTGGAAGTGGAACCCGGTGACGAGTGTACACATTCACAAGTTCCCACTCGTAGTTGTACCCAATATAAACAACCCAATCTCCATTTGTGCCTGCCCAAGCCTTACCAACAAGCGATGGCATCTTAACATCACACGTATCATTATCAAGCGGCACCAACTTGCACAAGGCGAGGCCTCCATCGTCTGCGCGCCAGTCAGCAGGGTCACAATGAACAAGATAGGGGAGATCAAACCGCTCCTGGAACCTTGGGTTCTTTGTAATGACGTTATTAGTTGAGTCGAGAATGGTCTTGAATGAACCTACAATGCTAGCCGAGGTGATGACGTCGCACCGATCAATGAGTTCCTCCCCCACATCATCATTTAGATCGCGGAAAGAATAACTGGGTCGGTTCCGTCCTGTTCCCTCCATGGAGAATACAATCGAACAATGGCAGAAGAAAGGGTGAAGGCAAATGGAGGAGGGAGGAAGCGCGTGCGACAGCAGTTCCAAATCAAGAGGCAAAGGCGAACAGTCGATGGACGGTTGCCACAGTACAACAAGAGGCACCCCGGCCTACATAGATGTCCGTTCAGAAATTGTACAAAAGGACTCGCCGTCGTCTCACTGACATGTGGGAACAGGACCACATGTCAACGAAGAGGCTAGTGGGGAGCGGATGGTTGCCATAGAGGTCACACACTGACGACAAGGTCGTCCTGTCTGACCTAGCGCCCGCGCGGGTTGGCTTCTGTCCCCCACATGAGCGAAGCCACTTCGCACCCCCACACGATTGGTCCACCACGCCGCTAGGCCAACTCCAGCGCGTGCATCTCGGACGGGCACTCGCTCAACCCCCTTTTCCAAGACGCCCCGGAGCTACCCAACCATGGCTACGTGTTTTGCACACTCGGCGGCCGAATTTGGAGCGGATCTGGTCAGGCTTGAGCTCGCCAGGCTGTGGGAGGCCGCGCCACACCATTGACTAGCCGGGCACCAGCCGAAAGGCCCCGGCAAGGCCGCATGCAGGTATGACTCCTCCTCTAGCCGCTCGGATCTGCACCGTCGGCGGTTCGCTGGCAGATACATGAATGGAGGACGGTCGGGCTTGGTGCTGGCCCAAAAGATCATCGACGCACCATTGCCACTCATTACGTGCAACGACTGCCCAAAGAAGGTCTTGCGCCGCATGTCTAAAACATCGAAACATCTCGGATGGGTGTTCATCAAGTGCTCAACCGATGGGGTATGTGCTACTTTAGCTTCGGTTGTGCTCTCAGATTATACTAGTTGTGCTAACTTAAAATTTTATTGTGTAGAATGGATGCAAGTTTTGGTATCAGAAAAGTGTAATCGATATATTGATAGAGCGCAATTTAGTAGATGTTCTAGCACTTTTAGCTAGCATAGAGGCTAGAGATGAGACTAGTGCACTTGTTGATAGAATAGAGGCTAGACACAAGACTAGATGCGAGGAAGCAACGTCTACTTCTTTACACTCGAAGAAGAAAGAAGAATGCAAGATCGAGCCTTCATAGATCAACAATGAATGCATCGAGAAGGCACTAATCCAACTTATAGGAGCAGTTATGGAAGTTGAATATCTTCTAAAATGTATTCTTGTGATTCTTGTTTTCTTTGGTCTTGCTTTTATAGTCAAATTTTGGTGATGTATTTCCATGTACCAAAAATCAATGATGAAAAAAAGATATGTGTTTGCAAAGAAAAATGTACGTGGTCGGGATGCATCCGCGCGTTAGGTGCATGGCCACCGCATCCGAGAAATGGCCCGGACACGACCCCATTTCCCTACCCAAACGGACAGAATCCGGGCAAAAGGAGGTCCGTTTGGGGTCATGCATTGGAGTTGGACTTACAAGTGGGACCGCAGTTGAGGAAACCGACTATCGGCAAACCCCCACCTTGCCCGCCGCGTGATGGCTGAGTTAGAGAAACGACGAGGTTGAAGAGATAGTTGTAGCACGGACTCCAAGAAATATGGTGTCAGATGGAAGTCGTGCTGGTGGCATGTGCCATACTCCTGGACATGAATGCTTGATCTGGCCCATGCCACCCTACTATATATCGAGGATTCGAGGTGCTGCTACATACAGCGAACACATTAACATATGGCCCACCTCACACTGTGGCCAAATTTCCTGGAGTCTGTGCTAGGTTAAAAAGTGTTCATTGTGAGGGTGGGTTGCTGGTCTCAAGTTTAAAACTTGTTGTATTACGTATACATAGACATAGAGATAATGCAGCAGTTTTGAAAGTTTGAACCCAAACATCATAATACAATTTCTACTGGACTCATCCGAGGACCTAGGATGATGGGATTCGCAACTACAGTAAAAACACCCGCCCGACGCGCGAAGCATGTGAAGCTAGTACAAATAGTAGTATTACTATTGTTGGTTGGACTCATCCGATAACCTGTTGCAATGCACGTACAATTATGTATTCGGAAAATATATTGTTTCCTCATCGCAGCCCCCACTCAGAGAAGCGACTCAAAAGTCATTCATAAATTTAGTAAGTTTATCACAGGCATATGATTTTATTACATGCAACAGGTCATCAACCCACAATGACAACGAGGATACATTATAAATACTAAAGTTTTCATCACACAACAAATAACAAGCAATGAAATGAACTTCAGCTCAACCACTCGTCAGCGTTGGAAACACTTGCTCTGAACCAGAAGTGATTTTCTGGGACGGGAAAGCTACTGTCAATCTCGAGACCAATGGAGGACTGATCATCCAAACTGAAGCGGCCTATGTCAGGACCCATATTGGAATGGTAGGGAAGCATAGCAATGTCCGAGGTATAGATACAGTTGCTTCTCATAAATGATAGTAATGTTGTGTCAACAGCAGCTGGATCGGCTTTCACCATCGTTGGATAGTTTTGTCCAAGGAAGAGCGAGTTTCGTCCAGGAGTATCAATACTAAACCATGGCGAAGGTGTTGGCACTAGCACAGTAGTATCCATCCCGAATACCCTGCAACGAATGTTGAAATAGGTATGTAGAGTGCGACCATGCGAGACAACACCTGCCTCCTTAGTAACATCAGCAGTGCCCTGTATATAGACAAGAATAGGTCATCCATCGGAATAAGTTGCCATGTGCCACTGATTATATGGGTCCTGCTCGTCCTCATGCTCGTGATCATCAGCATCATCATCTCCCCCTTGGTTATAAAAAAATTCAAGTATAGTTGGTGGAATGTGCACATGACCTTGGAAACACAAGAAGGTTAATTAGTAAAGGGAAACTAGCTAACCCACATGCATGTGGATGAAACAATTATAATTACGGTGGAAGACAAACGAACCGAAAGCATCAGGATTCCATGTAAAAACAACGCCACGAGTGGTGGCAGCAAACACAAGACCCTCGTATTAAATTGCATCACAATACTCATCCATGTACAGAAATAGATTTTTGAGCAATATCCATCGAGGCGTGGAACTAAGGACGGCAACAAGCTTGTTTAAGATAGCAACAACTTCATAGTTCGTGTAATCCCAAGAGCGGTTTAGAACTCGACAAATTGCTATCTTTCATAGACGACAGTCACCATGATCATATTTGAATACACGTAGAATACCGGTGTACTCAACCTCTGGGCAGTCTGAGATTTTTGGAAGTGGAACCCGATGACGAGTGTACACATTCACAAGTTCCCACTCGCAGTTGTACCCAATATAAACAACCTAAGCTCCATTTGTGCCTGCCGAAGCCTTACCCTCAAGCGATAGCATCTTAACATCACACATATCATTTTCAAGCGGCATCAACTTGCACAAGGCGAGGCCTCCGTCGTTCGTGCGCCAGTCAACAGGGTCACAGCAAAGAAGATAGGGGAGATCAAACTGCTCCTGGACCCTTGGGTTCCTTGTAATGATATTATTAGTTGAGTCGAGAATGGTCTTGAACGAATTTGCCATGCTAGCCAAGGTGATGACGTTGCACTGATCAATGAGTTCCTCCACCATGTCATCATTCAGATCGGAGAAAGAATAACGGGGTCGATTCTGGCCTGTTCCCTCCATGGAGAAGATGATCGAACAATGGAAGAAGGAAGGGTGAAGGAAAATGGAGAAGGGAGGAAGAGTGTGCGACAACAGTTCCAAATCGAGAGGGAAAGGCGAAGAGTCAGTGGACAGTTGCCATGGTACATGAAGAGGCGCCTCGGCCTACATAGACGTCCGTTCAGAAATTGTACAAAAGGACTCACCGTCGTCTCACTGACATGTGGGAACGGGACCACATGTCAACGAAACATGGTGTGTAATTTCTCGTGCAAAATGTGATCTGGCCGCGTTGGCCCGAGGTGCCGTAGTAGTTATCGACCTTTTATTTTATTAATGGCATGCCGATCAGTTTTGAAGAACGACTAACTGGTACTATACGCGGAGAAAATATAAACTACTCTACCACTACTCCACCTCTAGTACTAGTAGTATAAAAAAGATATATAGGCTGGAGCTTCAGCGCTTTCTTGCTAAGTGCTGCTCACTTGCTTCTCACACTATCACCCTCTATCTAGATCTAAAAAAGACGGCCTCTCTCACCCTCCTCACCGGTGGTCATAGATCTATTGGGGAAGAAAAGGACGTGCAGCATTGATGCACTCGTCATCAGCGAGCGAGATCACGCACTGACGACAAGGCCGTCCTCTCAGACCTAGCGCCCGCATGGGATGGCCTCCTTCCCCAAGCTCGCTGCCGTAGTGTGTGTGAAGGACGACGACCACGAGCGAAGCCACTTCCCACCGACTCTCGGGTATGCTACCTCTTTTTGGACCATATCGTTGTTCTACTGCCCCATCTACCACGTCGCTGCATGTGGATCTTTTTCCACTACACCATCTTCCCAATTTGCTATCCTCTGCTCTGCTAGTCACGCAGACAAAAACCTTAACTTGCACTACTAAAGGAAACCCTACTTCATGCAGACTAATCCATGTCTGGGTTGAATAAGGAAAGGAAGGGAGACTGTATTGTCCAAGAGACTAGGCATCGAACCCGCATCTATGTTGAAAAGGGGAAAATCAGTAGCTAAAGAGAACAAAAATGGGACGTAATCCACATATGCTGCCTGGATTTTGTTGCTCTGGGCAACCATACCTCCCTCACCACTCTATGCATCCGTGGAGGTACATCATACTGGTGCGCCCATTGTCCGAATGGGCCTCCCATGCTCTTATTGCCACTTTTTTGCTGTTAGTATAAAGCCAGTGATCAAGTCAAGCAATTCTACTGCTAAAGCGATGCCACATTTAACTAATAACGCACTCAGTCTAATGCCACCGATAGATTTAAGCAATGCCATTTAATGTCACTGGATTATTTCAAGGTTAGTTTTTGATTGTGGATGTATTAAAGATTTTTCAGCTAAGGCATTCTAATGTTGTTGCATAGCCAGTATACCAATGATGAATCTTGTTACTACCTTCAGATTTTACATACCTCACTTTCATGAGATAAGTCAATTTTTTTTGTACAGTGTCAAGAGGAAAGGTCAAGAGTGGGCACCTCCTCCTCCGGCTGTTCTCTTGATTCGTTCGATCAAGTTTTTATGTTTGATTGATTATCAAGATTGGGATAGCAATTTTTAGGTCCCCTCGAGTTCGTAATGATATTTACCTTGAAGGTACATGGTTTGCAATTCTTTATACTGTCATTAGTTAATAATGCTAGTTACCTTCAGACTTTTGTATTTGGTTTAATGCTCTTGCACAGCTAGTATAACAGTGCTGAAACTTGTTACCTTTACATTTTATATTGTTAATTCTTATAGAAATCTTCCAGTGCTAGAGCTTATGGAAATCTGTTCAGTAAAACCATTGAATTGTACCCTATAACAAATAACTACTCTATTGTTACACTAGCCACTGGATTAGTGTGTATTTGTATGATTCGAATGGTGTTGCATTAGCGTATGGACATATATAAAGTGTTGCAAGCTTTCCCAGATATGTGCTCAAGAAAACTACTACCTGTTTTTCTAAATACTAGACGTTTGGGTACTTTAAATCAAACTGCCAAAACTTCTTATATTAAGGAACTGAGGGTGTAGAGTTCACTCAAATTATCCCGGTAAAGCTAGTCACACCTTTGTTAAGTCATTATCTTATTGGAGGAGGTTTGTATGTTTGTCTCTAATGCCTGTCGACTACATACCTGACATCATGATGTAATGTTAAGTCATTTCCTTTTGTACAGTGTCACTGAATTTTCAAGGTGGTGATGGCATTTCATTTTAGTTGAACTGCACAAAATATGCTTAAAAGAAGAGGAAAGGTCAGGAATGGCTCAATTTTTCAGAAAAAACTATGTATGCCTTCCTGACATCAGCCGTTGTTGCCTTATTTATTGCTTCAAACAGGTGGTTAGAAACAGTCTTGCTACCTTTCACCATTAAGAAATTGGAATGCTTATATTTGTGAGTCTATGCTTCAACTAGTGCCACTTTTATAGTAATCACGCTTTCAATATCTATGCAAACAGGGATGCTTGATTTTAGTGGAACTGCACAAAAAGTCCAAATGGTTCAGCATTAGGAGCATGTTTTCTTCCAAACCTTTATATCCAATTGGTGGCACTATGAGCTGTTCATTAAGAAGGTACATGATTTGCTTTGCTACTCTTTTTGTACTGTCATTAGATAGTAATACTAGTGGTTTGCATGTGAATTTATTGGCAGGGTGGACCTACATTGGAGGTGCAGGACATGATTCAAAGATTGGATGCTCAATTTCGGTTGTATCGATTTCACCTCTTCCATCACTGCGAACATGGATATCCTTGGTCTGCTGAAGAATAGGCGCTATATTTCTGCTCTGGACTAGCAAATCAATTCAGTATGAAATTGTCCAGGGAAAAACACGACTGTACCAAATTGTCCAGTGCAAAACATGACAGATGCTAAGAGGAAGAGACGTGTTTAAACCGAAAATACAAGGTGGGGTATATGTTTACTAGCTGCTGGATATTTGTGCACACAGAGATGCCTGCCCGTTGCTATTTGGCAAACAAAGTGACCGCAATTTTGGTTGAACTGCACAAGAGAATAGTATAGTCACTGCATGCAGTGCCATTTGAAAATAGAAACAGAAAGATTGGATAGTCACTTCATGGACTGCAGAAAAGTAGTACTATACTATTAATTGGACTACACTAGGTGCTTCATTGCTTTGGTCTCATTATACAATGGGCATCATTTTGCCTAAGTTAAAGTTTGTATTCCGAGAATAGTCTCGCCGAGTGATCGAGAGAAGACCAAATTAGGTTGCAGTGGATGTTCCTCCATCATGTGTGGGTCATTCTCATGGTTCCAGCTGTTGGTGAAACTACTTACGTTTGTAAGAGGAATTGTTGACTTCACAAAAAAATTGTCTTTCACTTTGTACTGATTGTTGGCCAAGATAAGCATCCATGTTAGTAGGAAGAACAAATGTTTTTTCTAGATCTTTGCTTTTGGAGCTACATATTTGTATATGATCTGTGAATCATTGAGATGCATTAACATGTTGATCTTATGTATGGGAATTGTACTAGTTGGTTTTGAATTTGGGCTACTAATGTGAACATGATACAATGCCAGACCTGTGAGTCTCATGTGAACATTTCGAACGGATCGGATCTTACTGCTGTGCACAGCATGATCCTTATTTTTGTGTTCTCAGTATTTACAAGTTACTAACAGTTCCTTATTTCTGTTCGCTTAGTGTTTACAAGTTGCTGATCGATCACTAGCTAGCCTACTAATGCGCTCCTAGCAGTTTTAGTTGCGATGCAAGATCCGAACTGGCAGTTTTTGAATAAAAATGCCTACCTCTGAAGAAACTGACAAGCTGCTCTGAAGAAAATGCCATGCGAATCTGAAGAAACTGCCAGCAAAAATGTTCACAAATGCCTTATCTCCTAGCAAACGTTCATCAGCTAATGTGATCGTACACGTACACCATCTGACCTACTCGATACTACACGTACACTATCCGACCTACTCGATCCTACACGGATAAATAGCAGATCACGCACGTACTACCTCCTTTCCGGCTTGCAGGGCTCAATTCAAAAAACGACCTACTCAATCCTACACGAATAAATAGCGGATCACACACGTACTACCTCCTTTCCGGTTTGCAGGGCTTAATTCAAAAATCTAACCAACCAAGGTAGATGATGAGTGGTGGAATGATTTTTGACAAGGAGGGAGTACCTCATCTGGATTATTCGAGTGCACTCCTTTGACAGTCATGCCGGCGTGCGACCCAGGACGGACGGGATGCACCACTGACGGGACGGGACGACACAGTCATAATTTCAGTTTTTCTAGTTTTCCACGGCAAGCTGGCGCACTAAGCCATGTCGGCTTATGCATTGAATTCCGGTGACCGCGATGACAGTCGCGTTTCCCGCGACACGCTGGTTCGCCTACCTTTCGCCTATAATTACTGTTTCCCGGGCTTCTCCGGTTGCACCATCACCCAACTCGCCTAACCTCATAAGCCCCCACTAGCCCGACGTCACTCGCCACTTATCCTCGCTCTCGCCACGTCCGCCATGCCCCCGCCCTTCTGCGATAGGCGACGCCGGAGGCGGTCACCGCTGGAACTAGTGTTCAGTTTTTCACTAGAAGGCAGATAGAGGGAGGAGGCATTCTGTCGATCTTTAGATGGCAATGCAGATTATGAGGAGTTGCTAGAGCACGACCACCTGGCGGAGGAGCAGAATATCACCGATTTGTGCCGCCAGCGGGACATGGAGCAGCAACGCACTGACGCTCCGAGTCGTGAACAGAGCGCCCGCAACTGGGCCGACTACGTGCAGGCCGGGGCCCGGCAAATAGCCCTGTAGGCTGTCGGGCATGCATGCGTTCGCGACACGAAATTTTACTACAAGCTCGTCAAGTGGGTTTCCCGCTTAGAAGCCGAAGCTTCGGTGGACCATGCTGGCATGGAAAGGGACAAAGCACGCGAGCAACGCGCCCTATCGCACCTCTGGCAAGTCCGAGGCGAGGCAGAGGACGCCGGTGCCGGTGTTTAGCGTGTACCGCAGATGGCGGCCGACATCGTCTAGTTAGCTAAGAGTGAGTTAGTACTTGTACACTACTAGAGTATTAGTGGGAGTAGATGGTTAACTTGGCTATGATGGTTGTCAACGTGGAAGTTCAGTACTCTATATCTGGATCAGACCTGTTACTTTGCTCTGAATGTTGAACTTTCCGTTTGAACGTATGGAATGGGCTGTTATTTTTTTAAATGGGTTGTATTTGTCCGCCACGGGTTTAGAGGCTGACTCGTGGGCCTACCAGGTTGATGCATACACAATCAGGAGATGATTGTACATGGAGAGGATGACAGCAGGGACCCACCAAGGTCATGGCAGTATGCAAGCAAGTGCCTCCTTATTTCAAGCCAATAAAAAATGGCTCCTCCTAATGGATTTCTGACATCTCGGTCCCATGCCATTGTCAACGTAGTCAATAAACGAGAGAATTGCACAATGAGCGGCTGACACCAGGGACCTAGCAGCTCGCCCAGTTATTTTTATTTTGGGTTAATTTCATAAATGCCACTCCAAATCTGGTGATTCCGAGAAATGCCACTACAATTTCCAAAATCTGAAAAATGCCATTTCATGCCATTTCCAGTGGCATTTTTCGAAGTCTGGAGTGGCTTTTTTCAAAGTTTAAAAAAATTGCAGTGGCATTTTTCAAAGTTTGCAAAAATTGCAGTGGCATTTTTCAACGTTTGGAAATTGTAGTGAAATTATTAGGAATCGCCATAATTGGAGTGGCATTTATCTAATTTGTTTTTGAGACAGAAGCAGGGTGTCAACTGGGCTGTGCGGCGCACTCTGGCCTGTCTAGACAGCCTTTTCTTTTATGTTTACCACAGACCAGCCCAGTAGTTTTTTTCTTTCTGAAAATGGCTAACCCAGTTTTTTTTTGTTATTTGTCAAGTAAGTCGCTTTGTTAGGCTTGTGGGCTGCAAATCTTTCAAGACGAGGAGAACTTCATTCGGTTGGCCAAGAAAATGGTTATCAACAATGATAAATGGGTTGTACATTTTTAAAACACATCAACTGGCAATTAGTTTCAAATTTATTTTTTTTTCATTTCGAGATGTTAAATTGAATTGATTTTTATGCATGGACAATTTGTTGGATTTTATATTGATATAAATTTATTTTTAAAATTAGTTTGAGTGTGGCTCAAAATTTCGGTATTAAAAACAGTTCGAACCGCACCGAAATATGCAAAATTTCGTATAATTTTTTAACCGTGGCCATAATATGGGCTGTAATGCTAACAAAAAGAATATGGGCTCCAAAAAAACCTTAAGAATTAGCAAATGGGCTGTAAATTATTAGAAATAATGGTAGATGGGTTGTATGCTGTTTTCCACAGATTTGAGGCTTTCCTAAAAAAAGGTTCACTCACAAGAAGTGACTATTGGAGGTCCATCCAATGGTCGTCGTGCTTCTTCAATCTCTGCTCTTCCTGATCCAACCGCTCAAACAAGCGCCAGCAGGACTGCCTGCTCCCTCCTCCCGCGGCTGGCTGTGCTGCCGCACAGGCCTTGCCGCCCCACCGTACTCCCATCGCTGGCCTAGCCATCCCTCTACTCACCGGCGATGGTAGACGAACCAGTAAACCCTCGTACTCCCCTCCGCGTGGGAAACAACTGCTGAGTCTTCCCTGGCTCCGTGTCGTTCCCTTCCTAGGCCTCGCCATCATCCACCATCCTGGTGCTCTTGGCGTGGCGTGGTCAATATGGTCAACGAACAACATGCATCTGAAGTAGACTTATGTGGAGAGGCTGACCGCTGGGTCCATGGCCGCACGCAAGGAAATGCCTCCTTATTACACGCAAAATAATGATTCCTCCACCTGACATCTGGGACCCACTGAAAGGACCTTTGTATTTCGCGAAAAAATGTTCCCGCTGCTGACAGCTTGGACCCACTAGCTATATCTTTGCACCCAAGGAAGTGCCTCCTTATTACGCACCAAAAAATGAATACTCCCCTGCTAGCTGGGACCCAGCATAATGGGAGGTTGACTTGTGGGCCTACTAAGTTGACGGGGATGGAGGGCTTTGTCAACTTAGTCAATATGAACGATTCTAGCTCCAGTGACCGTACGATGTCCATCCAAAGGTTGTAGTGCTTCTTCAACCTCTGGTCTTCTTGCTCCAGCCGCCCAAACAAGCGTTTGCCATGCCGCCTCCTCTTGCCTCCCATGTCTGGCTGTGCTGCCACCGCTGGCCATGCCATTCCTCCATACTCACCCACACCTACTGTTATTCTCCGGCGACAGTAGCCTCACACCGCAGCCGAAGCAGTCACACCTGGTCGAAGTGTATGTAGCGTTGTCATTCTGGTCGCGAATGTGTACATACATACTGGTCGATGTAGAGGCGCGCACGTGTCATACTAGAGGCGCGCACGTGTCGTAGTAGAGGCATGCATGTATCATGTACACGTACGTACAGCGGCCAGGGTGCAAAAAAGAAAATACGGCCACGTACGTACATACGAGCGGGGTCTCGAACGCCTACTCGTGCATACGTATGGCCAGGGCTCGTGTACATGGCTGGGTCGAAACGGAGAAGCTGCGCCGTTGTCATGTTCATGTTGAGCCAACCATCTGGGTCGGAACGGAATGTGTCGTCATGTTCATCGGGAGCCAACCGGCTTGGACGGAACAGCCGATGGAAACGAGGCCTGGCGTACTGCAGAACATAGGAAACGGCCTTGTGTTCGACCGGCCACGGTTGAAACGCGATCCTGTTCATCGAGAGGAGTCTGGCATACCGCAAAATGGAGGAAACGGACTTCTGTTGGACCTCCTACGGTCGAAATGGGGTCCAATTGACCGGTAGGGCTGTGGCGTACCGCAAAACGGAGGAAACGGACTTGTGTTGGAGCACTACGGTCAAAACAGGGGTCCTGTTCATCGGGAGGGGTGTGGCATACCGCAAAATGGGACTCCACGGGATATTGTTCATCTCCACCGTCGACCTCCTCTAGTCTCCACGGGCTACTGTTCATCCACCGTCGACTTCCTCCAGCCTCGACCTACAATTGTTCATCCACGGGCTCCTGTTTATCCAGCATTCACCGCGCGCTCTTCCACTAGCCACTATTCAACCAGCCCTCTCCATGGGGTCCTGTTCAACCACCCCTCCATGGGCTACTGTTCATCCAGCCCTCCACCGGCTACTGTTCATCCAGCCCTCCACGGGGTCCTGTTCATCCACCCCCCAACCGGCTCGATCAATCAGGTTCATGTTCATCCGGCGGCAACACCACTGGGTCATGTTCATCCAACCCCATCACCAGGAATTGTTCATCCAACCCCCCAACAACGCTCACTGTTCATCAAGGGAAGGAGGCAGCAGTGTTTGATCGGCTTTAGTTAGTAGCAGTAGCAAAGGAATCGCTCGATCGGGTTCAGTTAACAGCCATCAATTGATCGCTCGGGTTCAGTAACGCGTAGCCTGCAGTGCAATCGCTCGGGTTCAGTTAGGCGAACGCCTCGCTCGGGTTCAGTTAGAGCCCAACGCCTTGCACCCATGCGCGTACGTGTACGAGAGAAACAGGCAAACCTCCATGCATCACTCGGCCCCAAGCACCCACTGTAACCGGGAACACCCCGATATTATCCTTGCCCTCGCTTCTACCACGGTTTTTTCCATCATGCACGACCCAAAGAATGTCATGCAGCTGCGTCTCCTGCCCGCCCAGGACAAAAAGTCCATGTTATGTCATAATTATTTGTCATAGAAGTAGGAGCCCACCACATCTATGATGATACCGGGTTTTGTCACAATTATCTTCATAGAAGTGTCATAAGTATGACGGAAAAAAATCCGTTCGGCCCAAAATGTCACGGATGTGTCCGTTTTTTGTAGTGCACCTATCCACCATCGTTCCACTGACCATCATGAACGTCTGCATGGTAATAATAAACAAATTGATTATAAAAATGCGTGCATGCATCAAAGTCATACGAAAATTCGGCATGACCTTCCCTAAAAATAGGACATATAGATCTAGAGTTTGCCCGAAATTCACCGAAATGGAATAAATCGACATTTCGGCAAAACATAGGCAACTCAAAAGCACAATTCGGCATCAACTCATGCCACACACACAATTTCCATCATATGGCCCAATTATCATATCGCACACACATACACGTATTTCCATTCTTGCAAAAGCATGAATTTTTAATCACCTATCGTCTCGACATCAAGCACATGGTTGAGATGATGATGTAGGGAGATCAAAACTGGAGAAAGCTCTTCTTGACAAAGCTAGATCTAGTAAGGGGCACATAGGTCACTTCACTAAATGCTACATCTACCTAGATAGCTAATTTTGGAGGAGACAACTTCAACTAGTGGAGGGGAAGGAAAAAGAGAAAGGAGATGCATTAATGGAGGTGGTGGAGTTAGCTAGGAGTAATAAAGAGATAGAAAGGTAGGTAGAAAAGGGAGAGTAATGGAGGGAGATGTATTGAGGAAGAAGCAAACTGAAGGAGAGAGGAGGTGGGAGGTAGGGGAAAGTGAGGAAGAGAGGAGATGGGGGAGAGGGGAGGAGGGGAGGGGGAAAATGTGGCATTATGCTACGTCTTAGCAGTAGCGCGGGCTGCAAAACATGCTACTGCTAAGAGAGTTGCTGCAGCAAGCTTTCTGCACATGCATTGTTGATAAGCCGGGCCCGCCATGTGGCCAGTTTCAAAATTAGTAGCAACGACCAGAGAAAAAAGGGTGCTACTACTATTACATTAGCAGTAGCGCGGGTCGCGTCAGCGCGCTGCTGCTAAACTTAGGTTGGTGGGTACCGTCGGCCGATTTTACTAGCAGCGCGGTTCCACTAGGTCGCGCTACTGCAAACTTGGTAGCAGTAGCACCTATATTGAACACACGCTACTAAAAATTAGCAGTAGCGCCTGTTTTTGTAACACGTTGCTACTAAGATTCTCTGTATAAGGCTTTCCCTACTAGTGAACTACGCTGCCGCCGCGATGTAGCCTCCCAGCTGGAGCTGTCCTCTGATGACGGTGGAGTGGCTGAGCGACGACGACGGTCCGGTGCCACTGGCGATTGTGGGAGAAGCAGACGGGATAAGCTACAGGAAGGGAGGGGAAAATGCGATGCAGGACTCGCCCGTTGTGAGGGTTTTTATAGCACGCCGGTAAGCATTGGGATTTTGGGGCACTTCACCGAGTCGGGTGGGAAGCTTGCGCAGGATCTTGCGAGGTTGCGCAGGAACAGGCTCACTGACGATTCATTGGCGCCACCGTTTGGCCAAAAGAACACCCCCGCCCGCTGCGCAAGCTCGCATTGCAAGCCGTCTGCGGCACCAGGGTGACAAGACATGCGAGAGGAGGACGAAAGGCCACGTACACACATGGTTAATAAAAAATGTTTGCAATTTAATTACCTACTATACCCCCATCCTGGTTTATAAGTATGATTTAACTAATAAAATAAGAATGCATGTCACCAAAGATTATATAGTTGGATTCGTATTTGAACATAATTTCCAATTATATAATTTTTATAACATGCATTAACATTTTGTCGATTAAATTTGAGGGCAAAGTATGGCACGGAATATAAAGGGGGCTATAGACTAGACGGAGGTCGTAGCACATGGCCGCTCTCTATGCAGCAACACAACTGTCGGTCGGCTTGTAGGCGACAATTTCCTGCGTGTTCAAGTGCTCTATGCATGTTGTTGCTTGTGGTTCAGGCGGCCGCGGCGCGCTCTACTCACGTCCCGCCGCGCGCTCTGCTCTCGCGTCCCTCCGGGTGATCTTCCCTTATCCCTCCATGCGTGCCACCAGTGTTTGGGGCCGACGCATGATCACGCATGTTCATGTGCATGCGGTTGCACCTGGCACAGCGCGATGATGCAGTTACCCGCTACAAAAGAATCCAGGCCGCCCGGCCCCCATTTATTCCTGCGACCATTTACCTTATATCTCTCGCGTCACATGAATAAGCACACCCATGATGACACATACAGAGAGGACATCCAGTGGTTCCAATGGCACTCCCCGTGGCTCCAATGGCGCTCCCAGCGGTTGACGACAACAACGGCGGGCAGTCCACCACGCATCACGTAGTGGACACCCACATGAGCGGGAAGGCCCTCTCGGTCGTGCACACAAACTATCCGGTCTCGATGGAGAGATCCATCCAAACTATGGAGCAGTTCCTTGCCGAGGACAAGTACCGAGTGACCTTGAGTACACCATGGATCATGCCGGGCACGATCAGAAGGTTGTTGTCACCCAGTTGTGTGTGCGACATGACGTCCTCGTCTACCACTACCACCTTGCCACAAGGCCTTGCGAGCATTTCTCCAGGTTTATCAACAGCTCCGACTACAGTTTCGCTACTGTGGACACCACCAATGATCTAAAAGCACTCAAGGTTTTGGGCATGAAATACCCGAATCTTGTCAACATCCAGCACCACTACAAGGTCTGGGGGAGTGACAACAACAAACTGAACTCCCTTGTTGACCTCGCCTTGGCCATCATCAGCCCCTACTACGTGAAGATGAAGGAAGAGAGCAAGAAGGACAAGAACGCTTGGCACTGTGTTTGGCATGAGAGACTGGATGAAGAACACGTCAAGTACGCGTCCAAGGCCGCGTACACAAGCTATGAGATGTATAGGCCAATCCTTAACATGAGAAATTGTCTTCTTCCTGCCCAGATGAGGGATCGAGCCACATAGCAGTGGAGGGAACGTCACAAGAAGTAGATGACTAGACGATCATTTCTCCTACTTTAGAATGCATGCAATTGTTGATTGAGGTGTGTGCGAATGATCTGTATAGTCACTTATGTAATTGGATGTTTATTTCAGTTATATATATACATATGTTATTCTACTGTAGACAGAGCAAATCACACAGCTTATTAGCAGCAATCGTCTGTGTTATTATTAGTCTTCGCACACATTTCTAATTACGGACTTGTTTGCCGCGTATCAGACACATCTTGTTCAGTTGAACCATTTCCATTGTGTTTCCTAATCACACACAGTTCATCCTAGTGAACCGTATGCTGTATATCGCACACGCCTTCATCTGGCTGCCCATTTCTTTTGTTCTTCCTCATCCCAAACAGTTAATTGAACTAAACCGTATAACCTGCATCGCACACACAACTAAAATATGAACCGTGTTTGATGCATCCATCATCGCAAATGTTTTGCACCTTTTTTGACGGGCTTTTTACACCACTGTTTGCGATTATGGTTCGGCACACAATTTCGTCCAAGGGTATATGATCGTAGTGTCGCGTTTGGACCATCCTGCAGTAGTGAACTTCTAATTTTAGTGAACTAGAAACTCAAATGTGGTGAAGTCTTTTTGGAGTCAAGTGAACTGAAGTGAACTATTCTTGAAGTGAACTAAAATTTGATTGTGGTGAACTCTTTTTCAATTCAAGTGAACTAAATTTGAATCTAATGAGCTAAAAACAATGTGAGTCAACTACTTTTGAATTCGAATGTGCAGAACTTAATTTGAAAAACTAGTGAGCTAAAAAATGTGGTGAACTACTTTTTAATTGAAGTGAACTATTTTTTAGAGTCAAATTGAACTGAAGTGAGGATCAGACAAAAACCCATAAATGAAATAGTTCTTCTTTCAGATATATGTTCAAAAAAATTTCATCAATTTAGGAAAAAAATGCATAAATTATGAACAAAATTTCGTCAATCTGAAAAAAGTTCACCATTTTTGAAAAAAAAATCATCTGTTTCCGAAAAATGTTCATCAATTTGAAAAAAGTTCATCAATTTTAAAAAAAGTTCATTGGTTTTTAAAAAAAGTTCATCGATTTGAAAAAAGCTCATTGATTTTAGGAAAAAAGTTCATAAATTTCAAAAACATGATCATTATTTTAAAAAAAGTACATCAAATGTCATTTTTTTATCAAATTTTCAAAAAATGATCATTGATTTTGGAAAACATGTTCACGAATTTGAGTAAAAGTTCATTGATTTAGGGAAAAAGATTCATCGGCTTTGGGGGAAAAATCATGGATTCGAAAGTAATCCATACATTTAAGAGAACATAAAAAGGAGAAAGAAAGAAAAAAAACGACTGTCAATCAATAACTTTTCAATTGGTAGTAATGTACTTTCAGTTTTAAGTGAACTAAGTTTCAATTATGGTGAATTGGGAAAATTAAATGTGGTGGAAGTCATTTCCATTTATTTCAAAAATACTTTCAGGCATTTCAATTATACTACACTAGAATCAAACCTAATTTACACAAAGTCAAACTTACATCACTTAAAATCATTTTTATATGAGTGACATTTTTTTGTAAGGGAACTTAAAAAGGATTTGGTGATTTCAAAAGTGAAGGAATATTTTGTATCACTTGTATTCTTCCCTTTCTTCTCTTTTTCCTATCTCGTTCTCCATGGGGTTGAAAGAGCAGAGGAACTAGCTACCAGAGTGCTATTGTTAGCCACATCGCACTACAAACACCTGCCATCGGCAAAGCCATGTCCATAATTTTCGATAAAACAGAAAAAGTGACAAACAACCAAATAGGCATTCATGTGGTGCTGACGAAAAAAGTAACCAGAAAGGTGTAACTAAGTGCATAACATAAAGTAGATAGAGTAAAAAGATACTAGTGATAAAAGTAATATATATATACTAAAGATAGTATCCATTACGAATATCTGCTTAAACATAGAGTTTACGAGGGGGTATTCTGAATCTTGTTTCAGACAAATACAAACCACACTGTTTTCAAAACACAAGTAATGAAAGAAGACACATTTGTCCCCATCCAAAAGTCACCATCTAATCAATCATTGAGAAGTTTCCTGAAAATGGTCAAACATCAGCTTGCTGTCGGGAGATCTTCTTCTTTCAACTTGTTCAATGAGATTTTGAATAACTCGAAGGCAGAAATCATTTTGTAGTTCGGGATGATGTCCTGTGTGCAAGTAGTTGGCAAAATGAAAATGTCAGAATGATTCAGTAAAGTAAGGCTGAAAGAAGAACTGAAAAAGAAGAATCAGTTAACAAATAGAACTAATTGATGTGCATAAAAAGGAAAAGTGGGGTAGTATAACTAGAATAATTCAGTACAATGTGCATAAAAAAGGTCCCTTCTTGGTGTTGAAAGAGGTTATGCCAGTTTGCCATTATTTGATACATAAATTACAAAAAGTATAACTGGTAATGTTTCTTTACAATGTTCTTAAAAAAGTTCATGTGGGGTGTTGCAAAAAAGATTATACCACTTTGACATTACTTGATGGATAAACTACAAAAAAGTAAAACTTTTGAGGAAAAACAGACAGTGTTGTACGATTCATGTATTATTAAAAGATAACTTTGGAAAGAGTGAGTAATAAGTTTTTCATTTCAGTATTTCAGGATTGCAAAAAAAATGTCATCATCAAATAAATACCACGCTGAAACTCTTCATAGTTTTGCCTTCAAAGTTGTCCGTGTATAGTGGTAGATAGTGGCCTGAGTCATGCCTGAACATATATAAAATTAACCAAAGATACATCAGGAGGAGGGTTTAAAAAAAGAGATTGAGAAAATCTTATTTGAGAAAAGAAAAAAATGCATGTATTTGCTAAAACTGAGTTATAGTAGACCATTTCTATGGGTTATTTCAACAACACCGGCGGGAAAAAAAGAAACAAAAATATATAATGAAAAGAGAACACGAAACATACATTAGACAGTTTGTTGGATATGGACCTGTAGATTCAAGATTGAAGCTGAAAAAGTTCTTGAAAGGCTTCTTACTGAGCTTGCAAAGCATGTTGAGGTTGGAAACCTTTTCCAACAACTAAATAGAGTTAGAAAAATTTTCAAACTAGTCCATCGAGAAAGCAGGAAATGATTGTAAGAAAAATCCTTATCGATCACAATCTATCAGGAATCAAAATAATATTGTTGAAAGCACCAAACCTGAATGACCAGCGTTTCATCTAAGGATGCCTAACCGCCGCAGTGTGTCGGTGCAACAAACCTTGGGTCTGTTGCCCAACTGTGCACAGGCACAAGATCATGGTTGAAGCACCAGCTTGAGTCAGAGATTGGAGAACCAAGATATGTGAAGAACCAACATGCAGCCCAGAGGGACCAAGATCAAGCCAGACGAGCAAGATATCGGCAAAAGAAGGGCCTCCCTTGCCGGGCAGGCGAGCCCGGCAAGGGGCAAGGCCACCACCAGAAGCAAGCAATCAAGGCTCCCCGGCAGAGCCTGCCGGGGCTCGCAGGGGCATAACCACCCCACCAACCACTCAAACATGACTCACGTCGTCTATCAGTGCGGTGTCCAGCCGCTAGATGACTAAGTGGCAGCCATTCGCCACATGGCAGCCATTTCCTACAAAAGAAACCCACAGATGAAACCTGTCCCGCGACATGGCAAGATATCCCGACAGGCCTTGCCGCGCAACCAGTGATGTGACACTAAGCGGTGCATTTAATGTGCCCTATCAGCTAGCAAAGTTAGGTATGATAGCACTGAACGCTATCATATCAGTGGATAATGACCACTTTGCCACTGTGGTGACCCCTTAATCTATAAAATGAGGCCCATGGCACTCGTAGGAGGGGTTGGAAAGTTGATGAACCCAAGCCGCCATACAATATAGTCGCTGCGGCCCCTGGGCAAACCCTGCCGGGCAAGTGTACTACGTGTCTCCACACTAATTCCAACATCAATCCACCAAAGTAGGAGTAGGGTCTTACGCCTCGCGGCGGCCCGGACCGGGGTAAATTGTTTGTGTGCTCTCTGCCATGTTGTCGTACGTTGACCTGCTCTTTGTGCAACGCGACGCCCCCCCCGGCCGAACCAGCAAGGGGCCACCCGGTCCCATAGGTGGTCACGGATATCCCACGACATCTTTGGCGTGCCAGGTAGGGGGCTCGCTTGCGCGAACCTGAAAGCATGCGCAGCGCGTCATCTTCATCGCCATCTTCATCTCAATGATGCCATCGACCATGGCGCCCAAGGAGAAGTCCGGCCCTTCAGCCCATCCGTCCACGTCGAAGGTCCATCGCATGTGGCCTCTAGTGCCTCAGAGGATGCGGGGGCGTGCTAGGACGTGAACGCTGCTAGGGGCATGGTTGGAGCAGGTGATGCCATCAACACTCCCCCTGCGGCCGACGCGGGGGCTGAAGACATCGGAGGAGGACAACATCAGCAACGCCTTGGCGGTCACATTCCACAAGCTACGGGCAAGGGGCTCAATCCGTTTGCACCCTCTCCCCCACCGACGAGCACATTTGCAGCAATGGCTCTCGGTTTGAGATGAACCATCGCCCTCCGGCCACCCCCACCATGGGAGCGGCCACAGCCCGTGTGCTTCCTCTCGGACGAGCCGGCCAGACTGTTGCGCTCAACAGAGCAGCTAACCCTCGAGCACCACCGTCGTGTGACCCCGCTGCCCAAGTGGTCATCCCACAGCCGCGTGGGCGCGGCACTACCGCCGTCGCCGCCGTTGGCACCATTAGGAGCCAGCCAACGGTGCGGTTGACGTCATCAACATCTATGCCAAGCACAGTCACGGAGGCTATGGCTCGAGCTCAGTTGTTGCTGAGGTTTCCGCCAGCAGCCGAGCAGATGGATGAATGGTGTGCCACTATCCAAAGGCTGCTCGGTTTCGCCGAGGCTGGGGGCTCACGGCGAGCTGGCCCACCACGACCTCCCCAAGCGACAGCGACCACCCGTACTACTGGCCGAACAAAGGGAGCCATCCCCACCGTGCAGTCCCCACCACAGTAGCCAACGCGGGGCAGCTGAATCAAGACCCCGACGACATCTTGATGGCCTCCTCCGACCCTCGAGCACGTCCAGACCAACGTCGAGCCCCGGAGGATAGGCGGCGGGGAGACGCTCGACATCATGGAACGGCACCTCGACGACCTCCGCCAGACCGACAGGTGCGGCGGCCTCAACGTCAACGAGCCTGCGCTAGGTGTTGGCAGGTGCCTGCCTTTTGAGGTTGGTTGCCCTACCTTTACACGAGAGCTACGGCAAGTCTGTTGGTCTTCCGTTTGCATGTTCAAGGCAGAGATACCTGAGAAATATGATGGGAGGCTGAACCCGGCAGAGTTCCTGAGCATCTACACCATCATTGTTGGGGTTGCCGAGGGAAGAGACGAGAAGGTGTTCGCCAACTACTTCCCTTTGTCCCTCAAGTCCATTGTGAGGTCTTGGCTGATGCACTTGCCGGAGAACTCCATTTCGTCATGGGTAGACCTGTGCCACGAGTTCATCTGTGCCTTCACCGGTGGCCACCAAGAGCCCGGCAGACCCAGCGACCTGCAGCTTCTCTAGCAGAAGGAAGGAGAAACCCTCCGTAAGTATTTACAGAGATTCAATAAAGTTCATAGAAATATTCCAAATATCCATCTGGCATCCATTATAGTAGCCTTCCGATCCAATGTGTGCAACCATCGCATTCATTCTAAGATGAATGTGTGGTTGCCCAGGACTGTGAAGGAGCTATACACACTGGTGGATAAGTGTGCTTGGATGGAGGAAGGAAGGAAGTTGCCCGGAGAGGAGGATTGCATCAATGTTGATTCAAAGGATGAGGATGAATCAACCAGTCAGAGAAAGGGCAAGAAGCGCAGTAAGAAACTAAGAGATAAGGCAGTGATGACTGTGGAAGGTTCGGGCACACCTAGTACCAGCAAGAAGGCCAAGGCTGTGGCCCCCGGCGAGGAAGCTGCCGCATGCGCTGCCTGCTGGGAGGCCGCTGCCACGGAAAAAGTTGGTAAATGTGATGGGCCATACTATAAGATCCACCAGACCAAAGGCCACGACCATCAGGAGTGTTATCAGGTTGAGCAGCTTGTCAAGAAACATAGGGCAGAGTATGATAATCGTGATAAGCAAAAAGATCAGAATGCTTCTGGCGGTAAGGGCCGAGGCGGTGAAGCAAATCGCCCCGGCAAACCCTTTAGGAACCAAGGAAAACCCGCCAGGGGCCAAGAAAAGGAAATCTGTGATGATGTGAGTGATGAAGGGAATGAAGAGGAAACCAGTGAGCAGGAATTTCAGAAGGCCACTCATGCCCTATGCATTGATGGAGGTGCATCTTTGCACACCTCTCATTGCCAACTCAAGCAATGGGCACGAGAGGTCAATGCTGTGGAACCAGCGCCAGAGGCCCAGAAGCCGCTCAAGTGGTCCCGCACGCCCATCATGTTTGATGAGGAGGATTACCCTGGCCGCACCACTATGGTAGGGTGTTTGCCATTGTTGGTCTCCCCAAACGTTCGCAACCTCAAGGTCACAAAGATGTTAGTGGATGGCGGGGCCGGGTTGAATCTGCTTTCCCAGGCAGTCATCAACAAAATTCAGATAGGAGAAGAAGAGCTAGAGGTTACTAGCACGTTTCAAGGAGTTAATCCCGGCAGGAGCCATCCTAAGGGGAAGATTACGTTGTTGGTGACATTTGGGGGAAAACTGAACTATTGGACTGAGAAGATTGTGTTTGATGTGGTTGACCTTCCCCAGCCGTACAATGGGATTCTGGGACGCCCGGCCCTGGCTAAATTTATGGCAGCATCCCACTATGCTTATAACACTTAGAAGATGCATGGGCCACTGGGAGTCATCACTTTCCCATCAGATGAGAAGGATGCAATTATCTACGTGGGCAAGATGTATCGGGTTGCAGTCGCAGCAGAGGCTGCGGCAGTAGGAGCTCCCGCCAAGGAAAGCAAAGGAAAGAAGTGGCATTGTAGGACCTCCGACAAGGAGTCCAGGAAGCGTGCCCCCTCCGGGTGCATGGCACCCATTGACGACGTGCCGGAGTGTTCCAACTGCAAGAGATCCAAGTTTACTGCACCCCAAGTGAAGAAGGTCCCGGCAGGGCTGGCTGGCATTGATGGTACTTTCACTATCAGCGCCACCCTTGATGACAAATAGGAAAGCGCGCTCGTTGCCTTCCTGCGGGCGAATATCGATGTGTTTTCCTGGCAACCATCTGATATCCCCAGTGTTCCCAGGAAGGTAATCGAGCACCACCTTGTTGTCTGCCCACATGCCTGACCCATCAAGCAGAAAGTCCGGAAGCAGGTCTTAGAGTGGCATCAGTTCATTGCCGAGGAAATCAAGAAACTAGAGGCAGCTGGTTTGGTCAGAGGAGTACTGCATCCTACGTGGTTAGCAAATCTAGTGGTGGTCCGGAAGGCGAATTGAAAATGGAGGCTTTGCATTGATTTTACATATCTCAACAGGGCTTTCCCGAAGGACTCGTTCCCCTTGCCGCGCACCGACCAGATCATGGATTCCACTTCAGGTTGTGATTTGCTCTCCTTTCTGGATGCATACTTCGGGTATCATCAGATCTTCATGTCCAAAGAAGATGAGGAGAAGACATCATTCATCACTCCATGTGGTACATACTGCTTTGCCCGCATGCCTTTCAGATTAAAGAGTGTTGGGTCCACTTTTGTAAGATCAGCCCAGATTGGTTTTGAGCCACAGTTGCACAGAAATATAGAAGCCTATATGGATGACATCATGGTCAAAACCAAGGATAAGGCCACACATATCCAAGATTTGGAGGATACATTTGCTAATCTGGGCAAGATCAACTTGAAGCTTAATCCAGAGAAATGTGTATTCGGTGTTCCCTCGGGCAAGCTACTTGAATTCTTCGTGTCCCATCAGGGGATTGAAGCCAACCCCAACAAGATCAAGGCCATTGAGCAGATCCAAGCACCAAGGACAGTTAAGGATGTAAGGCGCTTGACAGGATGCGTTGCCACACTGAGCAGATTCATTTCCAAGTCTGTCGAGCATGCCCTGTCGTTCTTTAAGATTTTAAAGAAGGTAGGGCCTATGAAGTGGACCCCAGAAGTAGATGCAGCTCTGCAGGAATTGAAGGCCTACCTATTGTCTGTGCCTACCTTAGTTGCACCCAAACCCCAAGAGCCGTTATTGCTTTACTTGGCATCAACCAAGTGGTCAGTGCGGCCTTGGTAGCACAGTGAGAGGTAGATGAGGCAGAAAGTGGCCAGATCACAGCAGAGTCAGAGAAGGATCAGAACAGCAATGAGCACGGCAATGAGAGCAACCCAAAGGATGAGGCAAGCAAGAAAGTGGTGTAGCGCCCAGTGTACTTCATCAGCTTCTTGTTACAAGGGGCTAGATCGAGGTACTCTGGCATGCAAAAGTTGTTCTTTGGCCTCATCATGGCCTCAAGGAAACTGCGCCACTACTTCCAATCCCATGAGATCACGGTTGTCACTTGTTTCCCACTGCAAAGGATACTTCCAAACCCTGAGGCCACCGGCAGAATAGTGGAGTGGGCTTTGGAGTTAGCCAGCTTTGGTTTGAAGTTTGAGAGCACATCAACTATTCAGAGCAGGGCACTGGCAGAGTTTATTGCAGAATGGATGCCAACCCCTGATGACGAAATGACAGAAATAGCTCTCCCCGGCAAGGAATCACCCCAAGAATGGATTATGTATTTTGATGGTGCTTTTTCCCTACAAGGTGTGGGGGCTGGCGTGCTTCTTGTTGCCCCCTCCGAGGAGCACTTGCCCGGCAAGAAGCCACGAACAATACAGCTGAGTATGAAGGGCTCCTTGCCGGGCTCAAGATTGCATCAGAATTGGGAATTAGGAAGTTGATCATTCGAGGAGATTCACAGCTTGTGGTGAGACAAGTCAACAAGGATTATCAAAGCCCAATGATGGAAGTATACGTCGAGGAAGTGAGGAGACTGGAGGAGCACTTTGATGGGTTGCAAATAGAGCACGTACCCCGTGCGGTAAACAACATAGCTGATCACCTGTCGAAGTGTGCTGCGTAGAAGCTTCCTGTGGAAGCAGGAACTTTTGTTCTCCATCTCTCTCAGTCCTCCGTATCACCAGCCACAATGGCCCGGAAAAGGAGAAAGTTGGACTACAGTAAGCCTCTCCTGGTCGAGCCGTCCGCTCCCGGCAGAGACCCTGCCGGAAACAACTCCTCATAGCCTGCCGGACCACCCCCTCCAGCCGGGCCTATCGACCCTATGGACGAGGCTGGTGCTCCCGCAGCAGAGGAGGTGTTGCTAGTCCTCATTGTCGAGCCCATGCTCCAACTTGGCCAAGGCACATCATACGCTTCCTCCAAACCGGAGAACTTCCCGGTGACCAAGATGAAGCTGAGAAAGTAACCCAGAGGGTCAGTATGTATCAGTTTATCGATGACACTCTGTACAGAAGGAGGCCCAATGGTGTGAAACTGAAGTGTGTTTGTCGGGAGGATGGAAAGGAACTGTTGGCTGATATTCACAAAGGAATGTGCGGCTCACACATTGGATCAAGGGCATTAGTTGGGAAAGCATTCCGGCAAGGATTCTATTGGCCCACAGCCCTCCAAGATGAAGTTGAGCTCGTCACGGCATGTGGAGCCTTCCAGTTCCATTCCAAGAGAACACACCTGCCTGCCCAAGCCCTTCAGACAATCCCTCTATCATGGCCATTTTCGGTCTGGGGGCTCGATATCCTCGGACCCTTCCCCCGAGCAATCCGGGGCTTTGAATTCTTGTTCGTTGCCATTGATAAGTTTACAAATTGGCCGGAAGTGAGTGCCGTGAGAAAGATGACTACTCAGTCAGCTATCAAGTTCATGAAAGAATTGGTGCGTCATTTCGGAGTTCCGACAAGGATCATCACTGACAATGGCACCCAGTTCACGAGCCACGCCTTCATGCAATCCGTTCATGCCCTCATATGCAAGATCACATTTGCTTCTGTGGCACACCCCTGGAGCATTGGACAAGCCGAGAGGGTGAACGTTGAAGTGATTCGTGGACTCAAGACAAGAACTTTCAGTACATTGCAGAAGCACGGCAGACGGTGGATCGAGGAGCTACCGGTAGTTCTCTGGACCCTTCTCCCTAGTCTATGGGGCAGAAGCAGATATCCCCACGGAACTTATTTACGGGTCCCCTTGAGTGCTTGCCTATGATGAAGTAGCGCAAGATCAACACCGATGTGACGACGCTGTGCTATTTGAGGAGAACCGTCTCTGGGCTCCTACGCGTGCTGCATGCTACCAGCAAGCCTTGCGTCACTATCATAGCCGCGGGGTTCATGTCCAGTGTTTTGAGGAAGGTGACCTTGCCCTTAGGCACATTCAGTCTGCCAAGGTACAAGTTTTCACCGAAGTAGGAAGGCCCTTACCGGGTGGTACGAGTCACCAGACCTGTTACCATCCGTCTGGAGACCGGGGATGGCACCTAGTTGCAAAACTCATGGAATATTGAGCATCTCTGTAAGTACTAACCGTAAGGTGCGAGGCTACCGGACATTGCCCGGCAGTCACCCTTTTGTACAGGCCTTGCCTCGGCTGCATGTAACCCCTTGAAAATAAAGAAGCGTTGTAGGGGGGCCCCAACTAAGAGAGCATGCATGCACGATCACACCCAGATCACTCCATAAGCATTTCATGAGCAATTGCATATGCATATTGTCGGTGTACTAGAGTAGGGGTACCCTAGTATCCCGAACTTGTGCATGGGCAGTCGCAGCGCCCCGCGGCAAGGCTTGCCGGGTGACCGCCAAGGTCCTCCGTGGTTCATTTGGAGCCATTCAAGAACAAAGTGTTCAAGCCAAGAAGACAAGGCCCCGGCAAGAGGAGCTTGCCGGGAAGGCCAACCAAGGCATCCCAAGGAACTTTCCGCGACGCGCCATGCGTCCCGGCAAGATCCGGTGAGCGACAAGCTTCCGGACGCGACAAGACAACAACCGCGGCAAGGCGCTTGCCGCGGCAGGCTACCACTCTGTACCCGCGCTCCAGCACACCCACCAACGTGTCGCCCTGGGGCCTTTCCAGGCGCGCGTGGCAAGAGGCTGTGCAGCTAGCGGTGTGCGGTGGCAAGCGGCGCTGACAAGATCGCCATCGTGGCAAGCGGTGGCGTCCCTGACGGTCCCTTTTTTGCACTGTTCGGGCGACGCAGACGGGCATTTAATGCCTTTGTCCCCTGCCGTCAGGGTTAGGTATGATACACTGTGCAGGTAGTTGTACCAACCGCACCTCCTTTTCCATTTTTACCCTTGTCTACGTTGCCACCTGTCGGTGACCCCTTGAGCATATAAAAGGAGGCCCATGCGCAACGTAGAGGGGGGTTGGAAGGCAGAAAAACACTCACGCTCGGTATCGTTAGCAGCTGGTGTGTACTGTAGCACTCAGCGCTCCCGAGCAAGAACTCAATACATTCAGACATGCAGCAGTAGGAGTATTATCTCTTAGGAGAGCTCCGAAGCTGGGTAAATCGCTCGTGTGCTCCGCCTCGATCCGCTCTTCGTGCGATCTCCGCCCCCCGCCGAACTGAAAGGGGCTCGGTCCGCCGGCCCCATAGGTGCTCGTGGGTCAGCCTCCCCGACATCTTTGGCGCGCCAGGTAGGGGTGTTGAGGTTGTGTGAACCTGATCCAGCGTTCACACGAGCTAGATCTTCATCTTCTTCATCGACATGCCGCCGAAGAAGAAGGCTTCGGAGGCGGCTGTTCCGTCCACATCGATCCCACCACCACGGAGCAGACGGGTGGTGGGGTAGACGCCGGCGGAAGAACAGGCGTCAACGAGGGAGCTTACGGTGCTGCCAGGTCCAAGGACAAGGCCGCGCAGACCTCGGCGTCCGTACATGCACCGCGCCCATCTCAGGAGGCGCGGGACCGACAGCGTCATGGTACTCGCGGTACCATACGTTCGTTGGACCAAGATCGAGCTGGTGGATCTCGTTGGACCAAGATCGAGCTGGTGGATCTTGCGGTACCATATGCACGCCAACATGCTTGCACGAGCAAGACACGGTCGCCTGGACGGGATACTGCTCCTTCCAACATAGTTGGGAGTCTGAGCATATCCCGCTCCTCGCACCGTTCGCCACTGCCACCCACCACTCCAGCAGAAGCTTTCGCACGAGCTCAACTGCTCCTGGATTACCCTCCAACGACGGATAAGATCGACGAATCGAGGGCCACCATTCAGAGTCTCATCGGCTTCGCCAACGGCGACACTCCACGGCAGCCGAGTACATCGCAGTCGCGGCAAGACTGCCAGGCACGAGCCGATGGCGACAAAACCGGTGGGGGGCAACCACCGTGCACTCTCCGCCCCGAAGGCCAAGATCGCCGACTCGCCGGATCCACCTCGACAGCGACTCCACCGCGTCATCAGATCCACGAGCTCGTCGTGATCAGCGCCAAGTGCTTCACGAACGACAGCAAGAAGACGCTCGTACTCGCATCGAGCGCCGAAGAGAAGCGCGGCGTCAATCAGACCAGCGCGTTGGGCCCTATGTTGACATGCATGCGCCAGGGGAACCAGGCGACTTGCCGTACGCGGTAGGTTGCCATGCATTCACTCGTGAGCTGCGGCAAGTCCAGTGGCCCAGCACGAAGAATTTCAAGCCAGACGTACCAGAGAAGTACGATGGCAAGTCGCATCCGTCGGAGTTCCTCAGCATCTACACCATCACGGTGCAAGCTGCCGGGGGACGGGACGACAAGATCCTTGCCAACTACTTCCCGCTGGTGCTCAAGCCCAATGTCAGATCCTGGCTCATGCACTTGCCGGACAACTCCATATCCTCCTGGGCAGATCTATGCCATCAGTTTGTCGGCGCCTTTACAGGCGGACACAAGCCTCATGGCCAAGAGAGCGACCTTCATCTGCTCGCCCAGAAGGTTCAGCCGTGTACAGCACAACATCCCAGATGTCCACCCTGTCGCGATCATCAGCGCGTTCCATCAGAACGTGCGAAACCGTAGGATGCGGGAGGAGATGGCGATGTGCAAGATCAGAGACGTCAGTGAGCTATATGCCCTGGCCGACAAGTGTGCATGCGCTGAGGAAGGGAGGAAACTCCTCGGAGAGAATATAGGAGCAGGAGGATCTGATAGCGAGGATGCTGCCCCGGCAAAGAAAAACCGGCGGTGGAACAACAGGAGGAAGAAAGGCAAAGATGTGCTAGTTGTCGAGCAGTCCAGCAACGGAGGTGGCGCCAAGAAAGCCAAAGCTGGTAGCTCCGGCGAGGAGGCTGTGGCGGTAGCCGACAAGCAGGACGACACCAACAAGCAGTACTGCAAGATCCACCGCACCAAGGGCCATGATCTCCAGAGCTGCAAGAAGGTCGAGCAGCTTGTCGAGCTGCAGAAGGCTGAATATGAGCGACGCGACAAGGAGAAGGCCCAAGAAGTTGCTGGGGGAGCCGGCAAGAAACGTCCTGGCCGGGGGGGACGCCGCGGCAAGGCCAAGCAGCGGCAAGGAGACATACCTTCCCGCGGCCGCGACAAGGACGAAGATGACGACCACGATGAAGATATGGATGATGACGAGGCCGGCGAGCAGGAGTTTCAGAAAGCCATGGAGGTCTTGTGTGTTGACGGCGGTGCTTCTCTGCATACTTCACACCGCCAGCTCAAGCAGTGGGTGGGGGAAGTCAATGCAGCAGAACCACCCATCGAGTCATGCAAGACCCTGAAATGGTCCAGCACGCCTATCATCTTTGATATTGAGGACCACCCTGATCGCATAACTGCGGTCGGCTGCTTGCTGATGTTGGTTTCACCAACTATCCGCAACCTCAAGGTCACTAAGATGCTAGTTGACGGCGGGGCCGGCTTGAACCTGATCTCCTCCGCGGTACTCCAGAAACTCCAGATCCCTGACAGCGAGCTCGAAGAGACCGGCACATTCCAAGGAATCAGTCCGGGAAGGAGCAAGCCGAAGGGAAAGATCACGTTGCCGGTGACATTTGGCAGCGGGTTGAACTTCAGGACTGAGAGGGTCACTTTTGACGTTGCTGACTTTCCATTGCCTTACAATGGGATACTCGGCCGTCCAGCACTCGCCAAATTCATGGCAGCCTCTCACTATGCATACAACATGTTGAAGATGCCAGGCCCGATAAGTGTCATCTCTGTCCCTGGCGACAAGAAGGATGCTCTTATCTGCGTTGACAAGATATACCGAGAAGCAGCAGCCGCAACAGATCGCAAGTCACTTGTCGCTGAAGCTCCGGGGGGGAAGAAGAAGACCAAGTCCGGCAAGAGTTCTGATGCCCACTCCGGCAAGCGCACCACTTCGGAGTGCTGCGCTACCGTCGAGGACGCACCATCAAGCTCCACCGGCAAGTGTAAGAAGACAATGGCGGCTCCACCAGAGACCAAGAAAGTGTCCGCCAAGGAGGACGGCACTAGTGGTACCTTCACCATCAGTGCCACTCTCGACCCTAAATAGGAAAGTGCGCTCGTTGCTTTCCTGCGGGCGAACGTCGACGTGTTTGCGTGGCAACCGTCTGACATCCCCGGTGTTCCCAGGAAAGTAATCGAGCACCATCTTGTCGTTTGTCCTCATGCGCGGCCCGTCAAGCAGAAAGTCAGGAAACAAGCAGTGGAGCGCCAAGAATTCATCGCAGAAGAAATCAAGAAATTGGAAGCAGCAGGCCTTGTCAGAGGAGTGCTCCATCCTACGTGGTTGGCCAATCCTGTAGTCGTGCGCAAGGCAAACGGGAAATGGAGGCTTTGTATCGACTTTACCAATGTTAATAAAGCTTGTCCCAAAGACCCATTTCCCTTTCCGCGCATTGACCAGATTGTTTACTCCACGGCCGGATGTGACTTGCTTTCATTTCTTGACGCATACTCAGGATATCATCAGATCTTCATGGCAGAAGAGGATGAGGAGAAGACCGCATTCATCACTCCATGTGGCACATACTGTTTTGCACGGATGCCTTTCGGTATAAAGAATGCTGGTTCAACATTTGCAAGAGTAGTCCATGACGCTTTGGAGCCGCAAATACACAGAAATGTAGAATCCTACATGGATGACATAGTGGTCAAGAGCAAGGACAAGGCAACTCTGATTCAAGATTTAGACGAAACCTTTGCAAATCTGCGCAAGATCAACCTCAAGCTTAACCCCGAGAAGTGTGTGTTTGGAGTCCCCTCCGGCAAGCTTCTCAGGTTCTTCGTGTCTCAGCGGGGAATTGAAGCCAATCCCGACAAGATCAAGGCCATTGAGCAGATTGAAGCACCAAAGCGCGTCAAGGATGTACGAAGGCTTGCCGGTTGCGTGGCTGCTCTTAGCAGGTTTATCTCTAGGTCTACTGAGCGCGCCCTACCGTTTTTCAAAATATTGAAAAAGGCAGGTCCAATGAAATGGACTCGGAAGCGGAGGCTGCGCTGCAGGACTTGAAGAGATACCTGCCCTCCACTCCAATACTTGTCGCACCTAAGCCACAAGAGAAGTTGCTGCTGTATATAGCGGCAACCAATCAAGTGGTTAGTGCTGCGTTAGTAGTAGAGAGGGAGGCGGATGATGAGCCAGCAACCACGGCAGATGCATCCAGCGACAAGCAGGGGGCTTCACCGGCAAGCTCTGGTCCCGACAAGGATGAATCTGCGCAGGCGTGTGAGGAGATGCAGAAGAGAATGGTGCAGCGCCCAGTATACTTTGTCAGTTCCCTTCTGCAGGGGGCTAGGTTGAGGTACTCTGGTGTGCAGAAATTGCTTTTCGGCCTTCTTATGGCCTCGAGAAAGCTGCGCCATTACTTCCAAGCACATGAGATCACAGTTGTCACTCGTTTTCCGCTGAAGAGGATACTGCAGAATCCAGAAGAAACAGGCAGGATTGTCGAGTGGGCACTGGAACTGTCAAGCTTTGGCCTCAAGTTTGAGAGCACTTCAACTATCCAAAGCAGAGCATTGGCAGAATTCATAGCAGAATGGACGCCAACACCAGATGAAGAAATTCCAGAAATGAGCATCCCCGTCAAGGAAGCAAGCAAAGAGTGGCTGATGTACGTTGATGGTGCCTTTTCGCTGCAAGGCGCCGGTGCGGGCGTGTTGCTTGCCACACCCACCGGAGAGCACCTCAAGTACGTAGTCGAGATGCACTTTCCCAACGAGCAAGCAACAAACAATACCGCAGAGTATGCAGGTTTGCTTGCCGGTATCAGGATCGCAGCAGACCTTGGGATCAAGAAGCTCATTGTCAGGGGTGACTCGCAGCTTGTCGTCCGCCAAGTGAACAAGAATTATCAGAGTCCGTTGATGGAGGCTTACGTTGGTGAAGTAAGAAAGTTAGAAGAGCACTTTGACGGCCTATAGATGGAACATGTTCCAAGCGCTCAGAACGATATTGCCGATGGCCTGTCGAAGTGCGCCGCACTTAAGTTACCTGTGGAACCAGGGATCTTTGTGCTCAAACTGACTCAACCGTCTGTAACGCCATCAACTGGACAGAGCAAGAAGAGGAAGTTGATTTCTGGTGACTATTTTCCAGCAGAGCTCCCCGAAGCCTCCGCCAAGAAGGTCCCCAAGATCAACACCAAGGGTGCTGAGGAGCAGTCTGCTCCGGCGAGCCCTAGGGTTTGTTCCGTTGAAGCAGACGCTCCCGACAAGTTTTGCTCCGGCAAGTTTGCCGGGGAACGTCATGCTCCAGCTGAGACGCAGGTTCTCGCCGTAGAAGCGGACGCTCCCGCAGCAGCAGATATGCCTTTAGTCCTTGTTGTCGAGCCGCAAGCTCCAGCATGGGCACAGCAGATTGTCCGTTTCCTTCAGACAGGAGAACTTCCCGAAGAGCAAGAAGAAGCAGAAAAAGTAGCTCGGCAGTCAAGTATGTACCAGTTTGTCGACAACACACTGTACAGAAGAAGACTCAACAGTGTGAAATTGAAGTGTGTTGACCGGGAAGACGGACAGAAGCTGTTGACAGAGATACATGGTGGCATATGTGGTCACCACATTGGCGCAAGAGCACTTGCCGGCGAAGCGTTCCGGCAAGGTTTCTTTTGGCCCACAGCCCTCCAGGATGCAACTGCACAAGTAACTAAATGTGAAGCGTGCCAGTTCCATTCCAAGCAGATACACCAACCAGCTCAAGCTCTCCAGACGATCCCTTTATCCTGGCCATTTTCGGTCTGGGGGCTCGACATCCTCGGCCCCTTTCCCCGAGCTGTCGGGGGCTTTGAGTACTTGTACGTTGCAATCGACAAGTTCACAAAGTTGCCAGAAGTGGAAGCAGTGAGGAAGGTGACAACACAGTCAGCAGTCAAGTTCTTCAGGTCGATTGTTTGCCGCTTCGGGATCCCTAACAGGATCATCACCGACAACAGCACGCAATTCACGAGCCGCACCTTCATGCAGTACGTCCAAGATCTTGGCGCCAAGGTCTGCTTCGCTTCTGTTGCTCACCCGAGAAGCAATGGTCAAGCGGAGAGGGCAAATGCTGAAGTGCTGCGCGGGCTCAAGACCAGAACTTTCAACAGGCTGCACAAAGAACTGGATTGAGGAGCTGCCAGTGGTTCTTTGGTCGATCAGGACGACGCCAAATCGAGCCACTGGCCAGACACCTTTCGCTCTAGTCTACGGAGCAGAGGCAGTTCTCCCCATGGAACTCGTATACGGGTCGCCTCGAGTGCTCGCTTATGATGAGCTTGAGCAAGAGCAGCTGCGACAAGATGACGCGCTGCTCCTTGAGGAGGACCGTCTTCAGGCCGCTGTACGAGCTGATCGATACCAGCAAGCTTTGCGCCGCTACCATAGCCGCAAAGTTAGTGCCAGAAGTCTCGAGGAAGGCGACCTTGTTCTTCGGCGCGTTCAGTCCGCCAAGAATTCCAACAAGCTGACGCCGAAATGGGAGGGCCCTTACCGGGTGAAACGAGTCACTAGGCCTGGTGCTGTCCGCCTTGAGACCGAAGATGGCACTCCGGTGAGCAACTCCTAGAACATTGAGCATCTTCGTAAGTTTTACCCGTAGGGCGCGGTTGCCGGAACCTGTTCCGGCAACCACCTTTTGTACAAGTCTTGCCGCTATTGCATGCAATCCTTTGTACAAAGCCGGGCGCAGACCCTGTGCATAAGTAAAGCTCATGTGCTCCGCACATCTTGTCAATTTCATGCTTTCTATTTTTTGCATGTGTTATCTGACACTTTGTGTAGCACCTACCCCCGGTAAGCAATAATGAGCCGTAAGGCTCCATATCTTTATTTTCTCTTCTTTCTTTTTTCTCAAAAAAAGGAAGGTTCCCTCGCCCACAAGTTTGCCGGGGGGAAAGGAGAAGATAATGGTGTGGACCAGGCGTCGTTCAAGAAAGTTTCGCCTTACCGGGAAGCGAACGACAGAAAAGCTAAGTTGCCAAAGTTTGAGCAATCAGTTTAAAAAATTTTAAGTTATCTTCCTCGAACGACCGTGCTTTGTATGGAAAACCTGTGCGCGGAGGAACCAACTCGTAGCTAGTTGCGCCCTTACTTTGTTTCGAGTCCGCTCAACAACTTAAGTGAGATGCGACTAGTTGCGACAAGGTTTCTTGCCGGAAACGGCACCGCCAGCAGGCTGCTGACGTCCCGCACTCAGCGCTCACGGCTAAGGTGCCTGCACCGGCAAGTTCCCTAAAAGCGTAGGGCAAAAACATACAAAGTAAGGGATCAAGTAAAGGAAATAACATAGCAATCGCTACCCAAAATAAAGTTATATTACAAGATAGCTTGTCGCAGCTCTAATAGATTGTTTTCATAACATAACCAACAGCGACAATGAAAGGAGAAAACGGGCGGCCTAATCTACGCGATCGCCCTCGACCCTCTTGATCCCGCTCACCTTGTCCACAATGGGCGCGACAAGGGTCTTGAGCGCTTCCAGATCAGCATCCGCCGGCAAGGACCTGAGGACGTTGGTGAGGTTGAGGCCCGGGTTGCGGAAGGCCATCTTCACCAACACCTTTTGAAGAGCTCCCACGCAGATCTTGCACCACTCGTCAGCCAGCTGCTTTGGGATCTTCTCTTGGAGTCGCTGGAGGGCCGTCGCCACGCCTTTGAAGAACAAGGTGAGCTTGGCGCTGGGTTGGAGGTTCTCGTCGGAGGGATACCCAAGATCCTCCATCCCCAGCTGCACCAGCTCCCTGTCGATGGCTGCGGCAATATCCACGAGACCCTCCGTCCAGAGCTCCACATTCTCCCTAAAAGTGTTCTGGGTTTCGGCGGCCCTCGTCAGCAGCGCCTCGTTGGCCTTGATCTCCTCCTTCAAGGCCACCTCCCGCTCCTTGGCGCCGTCCAGCGTCTCGGTTAAAGTAGCCAGCTTCAACTCAAGATCTGCGTTGGAGTCCTTGGCGGTGCTAAGCTCCTTGCCCTTCTCGGCGAGACTACCCTACAGCTCACCAAGAGTGTAGGTGTCCTTCTCGCGCTCACGCTTGAGCGCGGCAAGCTCTTCACCGCTCGCCTTGAGATCGGCCTCCAGCTGCGCCACTTTCGTCTCCAGCTCCTTCTTGGCGGCCTCGGTAGCTGCTGCAACATCCTTCACTTCCTTGAGAGCCCCGCCAAATGTTTGCTCGCACGCGGCAAGCTCCTCCTCGTGGCTGTCGAGGTTGACCTTCCGCTGCGCCAGCTCGCCTTCCCGCGCAAACAGCTCCTCGGCGGCAAGCCGCTGTTGCTCTTCAGCTTCAGCCTTCTCGAGGAGGAAGGCTTTCCGCTCCTCGACCAGTTGCCTCCGCTCCTCTGCCAGTGACCGGAGAGCTTCCTGGTTAAGACCCTGGAGCTCCTCCGCGCACTTCTTGATGTCCACTCCCGCCTTCGCGACAAGCGCTTCTCGGGATTCCAGCTTGGCCTGCCGGGCGCGGTAGAGCGACAACAGCTTCCGCAGCAGCTGCTCCTCCTCAGACTCGTCGCTGCTGCTGCTCGGCGCGTCAACCAGCGTCAGCCCAGCAGAGGCGAGCACCTCTACATCCAAGGTTTCTCCTTCGGCCGGCGCCCTGGAGCTTGACGCCTAGGGGAGTTTGATGAAGATGTCGTCGTCAGCCTTCAAATAGGTGCCGGGCTGGGGCTCTTCGGAGCCTGACGCTGCGGCAGTGGCGGAGGGATCGGCGGTCGGCATAGCGCCTGACGCTCCTGCGGCCTCAGGGTCGTCAGTGCGATCGCCAGACCCCTCGCCGGCTTCTGCGGTGGCAGCTTTGGCGGCCTCCTCGCCGGCGGGATCATCAGCGCCGGCTTCCTCTTCGGTGGGAGCGGCATCGTCGGTATTGCCGCGCGCGTTCTCCTCGCCGGCGACCTCGGTCTCCATCGCTCCGTGGCAGATGGATCTGACGACCAGAAAAGGGAGAAAAGTCAAGCAAATATCCAAAAAGAAAATTAGAAGAAGAAGAACCCAAGGGAAGTTTTTCATGCAAGAGGATTACCTGTGTTGGGTTCCACAGTCACGGTCTCCACCATAGGGGGATCGCTGGTGCTGTCCCTTGCCGGGGAATCCTCCCTTGCCGGAGATCGCTCTCTTGCCGGGGAATCCTCCCTTGCCGGAGATCGCTCTCTTGCCGGTGAATCCTCCCTTAGCGGTGTAGTCGAAGCAGATGACATGTCGGGGGCGGCTTCCGGGCGCTCCTGGTGAGGTTGTTCTGCTCCTACACAAACAAATAGTCAGATGTCAGCAAAGAAAGAGCACCCGTGCGCGCCTAACGGCGCGAAGTAAACCATGTACTTACGCTGGGGGCTGCGCTGGGGGCTGCTTTGGGGAATAGTTGCCGGGTCTGGCAAGGTGGTCTCGGGCGTGCCCCCTGCTGTCGCGGTGGGCTCGTCCTCGATGACAATCACCGGGGCCTTGGCTCTCTTCGCCGCTCTCTGGGCCAGAGTCGTGAAAAGGAATGAGTTTGGAGTAAAGCAAATCAGATACAAGACAAAACAACAAGAATTGAAGAACTACAAGTACAGCAGAGAATCTTACTCTTCTTCTTCCTCGTCGGAGCTGAGTGCGGAGAGGTCGAAGTCCGGCCCACCTTCGGCGCGATGAGGCGGAGGAGTAGGTTCCCTTGGCCGCTTGGCGGGGGCAGCGGTGGTGGTCCGGGACGACCCCGCTCCAGTTGCCGTAGCGGCGTGAGGCGCTCCCGCGGCAACAGTACTTGTCGCGGTGGAGCGTGTCGCGCGGCGCGGTGGCTGTTGACTCGCCTGCCGCCCTGCTACGTCCCCGGCCTTGTGGAGACGCCTGCTTGGTAGAGCTGGGGGCTGCGCTGGGGGCTCTACTTGCGGCAAGCTGCCTGAAGATGGCGGGCCGCTCGCACCCTCGTCGGGCTTGCTCGACTCGGCGTCAGGCCCGGCAAGCTCTTCCTCGCCGTCAAGCCACTCTCGCTCGGCAAGGCTTGCCGCCTCTGCTGCCTCTGCCTCCTCCACGGTGAATCCAAACTCGCCCGCGGCAGCGGCCGTCGCCGCCTCTTCCGCCCTAGTGGCGATGCGCTGCATCTCCGCATCGGTGGTGTCGCGGGTGAGGCTTTTCTGCTCATCGAAGCGGACTGCCACCTCCACCAAGCCGTCAAAGAACGCTTGCACGACGTCGTCTGCGGGCTCTTGCCAAGTCGGGACAATTCCATGTGAATCGCACAGCAGCATCATTGCACGGATGCGGTCGAGCAAGGAATTGTTGCACAGCGGAACGACGCCCTTCGGCAACCTGAACCATTCAGGATGTTGAGGGTCGTGTTTGAACAGTTCTTTGAGCATCGCGTCCAGTTCCAGGACAGTGAAGTTGAAGTTGAGGCCCGGGCGCAGCCTCATGATGTCCGCCGCACCCCCGAACTCCCAGGCGGGTCTCCTCCTCTCCTGCAGGGGGGCGATGCGGCGGCGAAGGAAATCTACGCCAACAGCGCCTACAGTGAGCCCGGCAAGCCTGAGGCGTAGGATCCGGGTGACGGCAATCTTCAGCCTATCGTCCTCCGGGGCCACGCTGCTCCAATCGTTGCCACGCACTTCTGGGGCTTGGCGCTGGGCGGTGAATGGCTGTGGGTTCTCCTCGACAATCCAGCACCAGTCTGTCTCCACTCCTCCCATTTGCTACGGAGCTCCCCCTCCAGATAAGCCTCCTTCTTACCGGCTCTCGATATCCAGGCGATTCCGCCAGATAAAGGATCTCCTCTCTCAACTCGGGGCATAAAGAAGTGGCGGAAAAGAGCTATGTTTGGGTGGACTCCGACAAAGTTTTCGCAGAGATGTGCGAAAACTGCCATGGTCAGAACAGCATTAGGGGTGAAATCAAGGAGGTGGAACCCGTAGGTGTTCATAATGTCGCAGAAGAATTCAGAGAAAGGCGGGCAGAGCCCGCAGTAGAAGAACAACGCAAAGAAGGGATATCCATTCGGATCCCGTTCCGAAGCGGCGGCGGAGAGTACCTTCGTGCGCGGATGCGCTCGCGTCTCCGTCGACCAGAAGAGGTAGTACCACTCCCTCAGCTCCTTCACGGTGAGCTCGGGGGGGAAAGTTGCCCGCTCCTTTCGCAGCGCCTCGAGTCGCAGCGCCTCGGCCGACTTCACGGCCTTCCCGGCTTTCGGAGCCATGGCAGAGGTGGTGGGGGAGATCAACGGCGTTGGTGGTGCCGGTGGCGATGGGGGGCGGAGTGCCGCTCTCTTTCGGCTTTGGAAGAAGGGGGGAGCGGCGGAGATTTCTGAGATTGGATAGCAACGGCGAGATGGACAAACTGCCCCTGTTTCCCCTGCTTATAAAGAGGGAGGGGGCGGACGTTACATCTTTCCGAATAAAGAAACCACCCACGATCTCTCCCACGACACCGCATTCGACGCGTGCCGTTAGGGGAGGGCGCGGTGGGTACGGAGTGAGATTCAGCGTAAACCAGGCCGCGCGTGCCCGTGCCCTGTTTATGGCCTGGCCCAACAGCGCTCGGCACCGTTTGTGGCCCAGGCCCGGGGGCTCCTCTCGGTGTATTAGAGTAGGGGTACCCTAGTATCTCGAACTTGTGCACGGGCAGTCGCAGCGCGCCGCGGCAAGGCTTGCCGGGTGACCGCCAAGGTCCTTCGTGGTTCATTTGGAGCCACTCAAAAACAAAGTGTTCAAGCCAAGAAGACAAGGCCCCGGCAAGAGGAGCTTGCCGGGAAGGCCAACCAAGGCATCTCAAGGAACTTGCCACGACGCGCCACGCGTCCTGGCAAGATCCAGTGAGCGACAAGCTTTCGGACGCGACAAAACAACGACCGCGGCAAGGCGCTTGCCGCGGCAGGATACCACTCTGTACCCGCGCTCCAGCACACCCACCAACGTGTCGCCCTGTAGCCTTTCCAGGCACGCGTGGCAAGAGGCTGTGCAGCCAGTGGTGTGCGGTGGCAAGCGGCGCTGACAAGATCGCCATCGTGGCAAGCGGTGGCGTCCCTGACGGTCCCTTTTTTGCACTGTTTGGGCGACGCAGACGGGCATTTAATGCCTTTGTCCCCTGCCGTCAGGGTTAGGTATGATACACTGTGCAGGTAGTTGTACCAACCGCAACTCCTTTTCCATTTTTACCCTTGTTTACGTTGCCACCTGTCGGTGACCCCTTGAGCATATAAAAGGAGGCCCATGCGCAACATAGAGGGGGGTTGGAAGGCAGAAAAACACTCACGCTCGGTCTCGTTAGCAGCTGGTGTGTACTGTAGCACTCAGCGCTCCCGAGCAAGAACTCAATACATTCAGACATGCAGCAGTAGGAGTATTATCTCTCCAGAGAGCTTCGAAGCTGGGTAAATCGCTCGTGTGCTCCGCCTCGATCCGCTCTTCGTGCGATCTCCGCCCCCCGCCGAACCGAAAGGGGCTCGGTCCGCCGGCCCCATAGGTGCTCGTGGGTCAGCCTCCCCGACACATATAGATAGGATTGCATCCTGCATTCATTCTCATCTACATGGAGTTGCAGGTTCCTGACATGAACTTGGCTTCGACAAAGGACGAGAAGATTGCATGGCACAGTAATCCCTGGCAAAGCCAAACAGATAAGTTTTACCTCTTGTCCATTAGTGTTCTGTAAGGCTATAACTTTGCATAAGAAAACCTCGCCTCTCTTTTTGATACTTAGGTGCTCCCATCTATGACTCGAACATTGCTTCAGTCGAGATGGTGCAGTAGCCTTTGGTAAAAAGGAGTTGGCGGGGGGCTGGCCCCTCTGTCTGTTCCCCAGCAGACAGAGATCTCTGGTAGACAAAGAGGGTGGGGACAGGATATCCTGCCGGGGAAAACTCGTTTATTTTTATTAAAGAGGTGCTCCGCCTCTGCATGGATATACACATGCACGGGTTCCCGGCAGGGTTCGTCTTTTTCATTCATATGCTAACACAAGTACAAGCATTACAGAACAAAAAGATGGACGAGAGAGATTACATTATTTGAATTAAAATTTGGGAATTGTCGGCTAATTTAAGATTGAAAAAAGATAAGTGCTCCATAATGCCCTTTCTTATCCCCCTCCTCCTAGGTGCAGCCGTCGAAGGCGGGGAGGGCAAAAGGAGCACCTGGGCAGAGGCCCGGCTCGCTCTCATCGGGCTCTAGGAGAGGTATCCCGGGGGAACGGGAGCGCGAGGGAACGCCTCGATGGAGTGCACGGCGGAGGACGACCCCATCGGCCACCGTCACCAGGGCCAGCAGGATCTGACAAGGCTGACGGAGCTGCAGCCCGAGAGGAAGCCTGTCGGGGTCCAGCGGGAAGGCTGCTGGAGGAGCCCGGCAGCACCATCCACACCTCTGCGTCCATTTCCTCGGCAAATCGCACTGCCCGGGGGAGATGCAGATGATGGTGCTACCGCCTGATGAAGATGGTGCGGGCGACGATCAGCCTGAGTCAGCGTCATCGCTCCTTCGCCCGCTACCGTCGCCATCGCTGTCACTGTCCTCGTTGTCGCTTTTGTTCGAGGAGGAGCTTTCATCGTCGGTCGAGCTCTCCGTGCAGCACCCTATGAGACCACCCGAGCGCCTGAAGATCTTGACAGAGAGCAGGTCGTTCTCTATTAATTTGAACAAGAACACGTGCCCCTCCAAGAAGCCGTGGGCATAGGCAAAGGTCTTCTAGCCGCAGTGAAGATACATCACATGAGGAGCGGGGAAGTCGACATCAACCCTCATACCTCCATTCCCGCAGCTCCTGATATGCAACTGTAGAGCGCGTGGTTGCTCAAGCTCCATCTCCCGAGAAAAGGGAGTTGGGAGGCGAAGGTGGCCACACACGGGCTTGTACAGCCTAATGACGAACTCCCGGGGTTGGTCGCCAACGTGGCCTTCCATTGGGAGTGGGGCTGCCAGCAGACGCGTCTCCAAGGCACCGCCCCGCCCTCCTCCTCCTCGAGCACTACGGCGACCACGACCACGCCCCCTACCTCCTCTCCTTGTGGATGATTCCGCTGCCTCATGGTCCGTAGGAGGAGGGGCACGCTGTCGAGAAGAAGCCCTCGTCGCTGCCACCGGAACTCCACCACGCCCTTGTCCTTGCACCATGACTAGATGAGAAAGATCACGAAGGAGAAGGAGAAGTGTGTGCAGGAGAACACTGCCCCGGTCCCTTTTATAGGGAAAAGGGACAGGGGGGTGGTCCTTCCTACAGGAAACAACCACCCCTGTCCTCCAATACGGCCTCTACGCACCTACAGTGACTCCGAGTGTCGAGACCGCCCCTCTGCTCCAACCAACGACTCTCGGATTTCAGCTATGACACTCTCCCACGTGTGCTCCGCATCCGCAACCTACCACGCCCGATGCATGCGAGACACGTAGCAAAGTGCATGCGGAACGGGGGGCATGTGGGGTGGCAGTTTCCGCCCTCTGATCGTGGGGCAAGGAGAATCCGCGGGCCATGATCCAAGTTCTTCCACACGCTGCACACCGCGCACGGGGAAACCAGAAATTGGCCCGAAATCAAGAATAATGAAGCTGCAAAGGAAACCTCAAGGGGACAACCCCTTCAACAATCCTGCCTGTGCACTAATTAGGCCCTACCCCGACGACGCTCGGCAGCGCGTTCGGGGCAGGCCCGGGGGCTTCTGTTGGTGCACCAAATCCTGGGTCTGTTGCCCAACTATGCATGATACGTCTCCAACATCTCTATAATTTTTTATTGTTCCATGTTGTTATATTATCAATCTTGGATGTTTTATAATCATTTAATAGTCATTTTATATCATTTTTTGGTACTAACCTATTGACATAGTGCCAAGTGCCAGTTGCTATTTTCTGCATGTTTTTTACATTAGTGGAAATCAATATCAGACAGAGTCCAAACGCAATGAAACTCCACGGAGATTTTTTTTGGACTAGAAGGAAAGTAATGGGCCCTGGCTGCGCCTAGGGGGTGCCCCGAGGAGGGCAGAACCCACCAGGGCGCGCCAGGAGGCCCAAGCGTGCCCTGGTGGGTTGTGCCCACTCGGGTGCCCCCGGACCGCCTCTTTGCACTATAAATACCCCAATATTCCAGAAACCCTAGGGGAGTCGATGAAATATTCATCCAGCAGCCGCACAGTCCAGAACCACCAGATCCAATCTAGACACCATCTCGGATGGGGTTCACCACCTCCATTGGTGCCTCTTCGATGATGCGTGAGTAGTTCTTCATATACCTTTGGGTCCGTAGTTAGTAGCTAGATCGCTTCATCTCTCTCTCTCTCTGAATTCTCAATACAATGGTCTCTTGGAGATCCATATGATGTAACTCTTTTGCGGTGGGTTTGTTAGGATCGATGAACCTTGATTTTATGATCAGATCTATCTTTTTATATCCATGAAAGTATTTGAGTTTCTTTGATCTCTTTTATGCATGATCTCTTATAGCCTCGTATTTATTCTTCGATATTTTGGTTTTGTTTGGCCAACTTGATCTATTTATCTTGCAATGGGAAGAGGTGCTTTGTAGTGGGTTCGATCTTATGGTGCTTGATCCCAGTGACAGAAAGGGAACCGACACGTATGTATCGTTGCTACTAAGGATAAAACGATGGGGTCTATCTCTACATAGATAGATCTTGTCTACATCATGTCATCGTTCTTATTGCATTACTCCATTTTTCCATGAACTTAATACACTAGATGTATGATGGATAGCGGTCGATGTGTGGAGTAATAGTAATAGATGCAGGCAGGAATCGGTCTACTAATCTTGGACGTGATGCCTATATAATGATCATTGCATGGATAGCATCATGAGTATTTGAAGTTCTATCAATTGCCCAACAGTAATTTGTTCACCCACCGTTTGCTATTTTTCTCGAGAGAAGCCACTTGTGAAACCTACAGTCCCCGAGTCTCTTTCTCATATATTTGCCTTTGCGATCTACTTTTTCCTTGCATTTATTTTCCGATCTATTAAACCAAAAATACCAAAATACCTTGCTGTGTTTTACTTCTATTTATTTTATTTGGTGTTCGATCTATTAATCTACTACAAATTTATCTCACATCCGTTTGCCTACTTGAGGCGCCGTACCCCGGAAGGGATTGACAACCCCTCTAACATGTCGGGTTGCGAGGATTTGTTATCTGTGTGTAGGGGTACTACCTCTTGAGCATGCGTTAGTTTTCCCTTGAACAGTAAAGGGTGATGCAGCAAAGTAGCGTAAGTATTTCCCTCAGTTTTTGAGAACCAAGGTATCAATCCAGTAGGAGACTACATGCAAATCCCTCATACCTGCACAAACAAATAAGAACCTTGCGATGAACACGATAAAAGGGTTGTCAATCCCTTCACGGCCACTTGCAAAAGTGAGATCTGATAGAGATAATAAGATAAATATTCTTGATATTTTTATGGTATAGATTGGAAAGTAAAGATTGCAAAATAAAAGAACGGCGATAGAAATTGGCAAGTTCACGGGAAATTAATATGATGGAAACTAGACCCAGGGGCCATAGGTTTCACTAGTGGCTTCTCTCAAGATAGCATATTTTACGGTGGGTGAACGAATTACTGTCGAGCAATTGATAGAAAAGTGCATAGTTATAAGAATATCTAGGCATGATCATGTATATAGGCATCACGTCTGTGACAAGTAGATCGAAACGATTCTGCATCTACTACTATTACTCCACACATCGACCGTTATCCAACATGCATCTAGAGTATTAAGTTCATAAGAACAGAGTAATGTATTAGGCAAGATGACATGATGTAGAGGGATAAACTCAAGCAATATGATATAAACCCCATCTTATTATCCTCCATGGCAACAATACAATACGTGTTTGTTCCCTTTCTGCCACTAGGATCGAACACCGCAAGATTGAACCCAAAGCTAAGCACTTCTCCCATTGCAAGAAAGATCAATCTAGTAGGCCAAACCAAACTGATAGTTCGAAGAGACTTGTAGAGATATCAAATCATACATATAAGAATTCATAGAAAAATCAAATATTGTTCATAGATAATCTTGATAATAAACCCACAATTCATCGGATCTCGACAAACACACTGCAAAAAGAATTACATCGAATAGATCTCCAATAAGATCGAGGAGACCTTTGTATTGAGATCCAAAGAGAGAGAAGAAGCCATCTAGCTAATAACCATGGACCCGAAGGTCTGTGGTAAACTACTCACACATCATCGGAGAGGCTATGGTGTTGAGGTAGAATCCCTCCATGATCGATTCCCCCTCCGGTGGTTCACCGAAAAAGGCCCCAAGATGGGATCTCACGGGTACAGAAGGTTGTGGCGGTGGAAATAGGGTTTTGTGGTGCTCCTCGATGTTTTTGGGGTATAAGAGTATATATAGGCGAAAGAAGTAGGTCGGTGGAGTCACGAGGGGCCCACAAGGGTGGGGGCCCGCCTACCCCCCTGGGCGTGCCATCCTACCTCGTGGCCACCTTGTTGCTTCCTTGACATCCACTCCAAGTCTCCTGGATTGTGTTCGTTCCAAAAACGATTCTCCCGAAGGTTTCATTCCGTTTGGATTCCGTTTGATATCACTTTTCTGCGAAACACTAAAATAGGCAAAAAATAGCAATTTGCACTAGGCCTCCAGTTAGTAAGTTAGTCCCAAAAATAATATAAAAGTGCATAATAAAGCCCATTAACAGATAATATAATACCATGGAACAATCAAAAATTATAGGTATGTTGGAGACGTATCAAGCATCCCCAAGCTTAATTCCTGCTCGTCCTCGAGTAGGTAAATGATAAAAACAGAATTTTTGATGTGGAATGCTACCTAACATAATTTTCTAAGTAATTCTCTTTATTGTGGCATGAATGTTCAGATCCTAAAGATTCAAGACAAAAGTTTAATATTAACATAAGAGTAATAATACTTCAAGCATACTAACAAAGCAATTATGTCTTCTCAAAATAACATGGCCAAATAAAGTTTATCCCTACAAAATCATACAGTTTGGCTATGCTCCATCTTCTTCACACAAAATACTCAAATCATGCACAACCCCGGTTTCAGCCAAGCAATTGTTTCCTACTTTAATTTTTTCAAACTTTTTCAACTTTCACGCAATACATGAGCATGAGCCATGGACATAGAACTATGGGTGGAGTAGAATATAATGGTGGGGGTTGTGTGGAGAAGACAAAAAAGGAGAAAGCCTCACATTGACGCGGCTAATCAATGGGCTAGGGAGATGCCCATCAATTGATGTCAACACAAGGAGTAGGGATTGCCATGCAACGGATGCACTAGAGCTATAAATGTATGAAAGCAACAAAAGAAACTAAGTGGGTGTGCATCCAACTTGCTTGCTCACAAAGACGTAGGGCATTTGAGGAATCCCATTGTTGGAATATACAAGCCAAGTTCTGTAATGAAAAATCCCCACTAGTATATGAAAGTGACAAAGCAAGAGACTCTCTATCATAAAGATCATGCTGCTACTTTGAAGCACAAGTGTGGAAAAAGGATAGTAGCATTGTCCCTTTTATTTCTTTTTTGGCCTTTCTTTTTTTATTTTTTTATTTGGGACAATGCTCTATTAATGATGATCATCACAGTTCTATTTATTTACAACTCAGTGATTACAACTCGATACTAGAACAAAATATGACTCTGTATGAGTGCCTCCAGCGGTGTACCGGGATGGGCAATGAATCAAGAGTGACATGTATGAAAAATTATGCATGGTGGCTTTGCCACAAATATGATGTCAACTACATGATCATGCAAGGCAATATGACAATGATGAAGCATGTCATAATAAATGAAACGGTGGAAAGTTGCATGGCAATATATTTCAGAATGGCAATGGAAATGCCATAATAGGTAGGTATGGTGGCTGTTTTGAGGAAGATATAAGGTGTGATAGAGCGTATCATATCACGGGGTTTGGATGCACCGGCGAAATTTGCACCAACTCTCAAGGTGAGAAAGGGCAATGCACGGTACCGAAGAGGCTAGCAATGATGGAAGGGTGAGAGTGCATATAATCCATGGACTCAACATTAGTCATAATGAACTCACATACTTATTGCAAAAATCTATAAGTCATCAAAACAAAGTACTACACGCATGCCCCTAGGGGAAGGGTTGGTAGGAGTTAACCATCCCGCGATCCCGACCTCCACACAAAGGAAGACAATCAAAGAAATACTTCATGCTTCAAATTTGTCACACAACGGTTACCATACGTGCATGCTACGGGTCTTGCAAACCTCAACACAAGTATTTCTCAAATTTACAACTACTCTACTAGCAGGACTCTAATATCACCATCCTCATATCTCAAAACGATCATCAAGCATCAAACTTCTCATAGTATTCAAACCTTTTACGAAAGTTTTTGTTATACCCATCTAGGATGCCTATCATATTAGGACTAATTTTATAGCCAAAGCAAACTACCATGCTGTTCTAAAGGACTCTCAAAATAATATAAGTGAAGCATGAGACATCAATAATTTCTACAAAATAAAACCACCACCGTGCTCTGAAAGATATAAGTGAAGTACTAGAGCAAAATTATCTAGCTCAAAAGATATAAGTGAAGCACATAGAGTATTCTAATAAATCCCGATTCATGTGTGTCTCTCCCAAAAGGTTTGTACAGCAAGGATGATTGTGGTGAACTAAAAAGCAAAGACTCAAACCATACAAGACGCTCCAAGCAAAACACATATCATGTGGTGAATAAAAATATAGCATCGAGTAAAGTTACTGATAGACGAAGACGAAAGAGGGGATGCCTTCCGGTGCATCCCCGAGCTTAAGATTTTTGTTGTCCTTGAATTTTATCTTCGGGTGACTTGGGCATCCCCAAGCTTAGGCTCTTGCCACTCCTTGTTCCAAAATCCATCAAATCTTTACCCAAAAACTTGAAAACTTCACAACACAAAACTCCACAGAAAATCTCATGAGCTCCGTTAGTATAAGAAAACAAACCACCACTTTAAGGTACTGTAATGAACTCATTATTTATTTACATTGGTGTTAAACCTACTGTATTCCAACTTCTCTATGGTTCATACCCCCCGATACTAGCCATAGATTCATTAAAATAAGCAAACAACACACGCAAAACAGAATCTGTCAAAAACAGAACAGTTTGTAGTAATCTGTATCAAAGGCAAACTTCTGTAACTCAAGAGATCCTTCGAAATAAAGAAGTCCTAAGTAATTTGTTTAATAATCTTCTGCAAAAAGAATCAACTGAGAAGCACGTTTCTGTGATTTATGAAAACTAATCTCGTGCGTGCAAAGTTTCTGTTTTTTACAGCAAGATCAAATAACTGTCTCTGTAGGTTATCCTAAAGGTTCTACTTGGCACAAACACTAACTAAAACACAAAACCAAATCTAACCAAAGGCTTTATGAAATATTTATTACTAAACAGGAACAAAAAGTAAGGAACAAATATAAAATTGGGTTGCCTCCCAACAAGCGCTATCGTTTAACGCCCCTAGCTAGGCATTGATAATTTTAATGATGCTCACATCAAAGAAAAGAATTAAAGCACAACGAGAGCATCATAGAACACGTGATAGACACATCTAAGTCTAACGTACTTCCTATGCATAGGCATTTTGTAGGCAAAAAAAATCATAGCAAGCAAAAACTACCATATGCAAGGAAGCAGAAAGAAACAATAGCAATCTCAACATAACGAGAGGTAATTCATTACAATGAAAATTCCTACAACCATATTTTCCACTCTCATAATAATTACATGTGGGATCATAAGATAATTCAACAAAATAGCTATCACATAAAATATTTTCAACACGATCCACATGCATTCAAAGTTGAAACTCTTCCAAAATAGTGGGATTAACATTAACTAAAGTCATGACCTCTCCAAACACACTTTTATCAAAAATACCATAAGATTGAACATTCTCCAAATATGTGGGATCTAAAGTTGACACTCTTCCAAACCCACTTTCAATATTATTTCAAACACTATTATCAATCTCATATTCATCATGGGGCTTAAATAAATTTTCAAGATCATAAGAAGAATCACCCTAATCATGATCATTGCAACAAGTAGTAGACATAGCAAAACTAGCATCCCCAAGCTTAGGGTTTTGCAAATTCTTAGCACAATTGACATCAAGAGAATTTATTGTAAAATCATTGCAATCATGCTTTTTATTCAAGAAGCTATCATGAATCTCTTCATAAATTTTCCCATCACAATTTTCAGATTCACGAATTTCAAGCAAAACCTCATAAAGATAATCTAGTGCACTCAAATCACTAGAAATTGATTCATCATAATTGGATCTATTAAAAAGAATAGCAAGGGGATGAGGATCCATAAACTTTTAGCAAGCGAAGATGCAAGCAAAAAGAAGGAACATGGTAACACAAGATTGAACGGAAGGAGGGCGAAGAAAAGGCAAAGGTGAAGTGGGGGAGAGGAAAATGAGAGGCAAATGGCAAATAATGTAATGCGAGGGATAAGAGTTTGTGATGGGTACTTGGTATGTCTTGACTTGAGCATAGATCTCCCTTGCAACGGCGCCAAAAATCACACGTTGGCGGGAGATCAAATCTTGACTTGACTTGGTGTAAACCTCCCCGGCAACGCCGCCAGAAATCCTTCTTGCTATCTCTTGAGCATGCCTTGGTTTTCCCTTGAAAAGGAAAGGGTGATGCAGCAAAGTAGCGTAAGTATTTTCCTCAGTTTTTGAGAACCAAGGTATCAATCCAGTAGGAGACTACACGCAAATCCCTCATACCTGCACAAACAAATACAAACCTTGCAACAAACGTGGTAAAGGGGTTGTCAATCCCTTCACGACCACTTGCAAAATAAAAGAATGGCGACAGAAATTAGGAAGTTGACGGGAAACTAATATGATGGAAAATAGATCCGGGGGCCATAGGTTTCACTAGTGGCTTCTCTCAAGATAGCATATTTTACGGTGGGTGAACGAATTACTATTGAGCAATTGATAGAAAAGTGCATAGTTATGAGAATATCTAGGCATGATCATGTATATAGGCATCATGTCCGTGACAAGTAGATCAAAACGATTCTGCAGCTACTACTATTACTCCACACATCAACTGCTGTCCAGCATGCATCTAGAGTATTCAGTTCACAAGAACAGAGTAACGCATTAGGCAAGATGACATGATGTAGAGGGACAAACTCAAGCAATATGATATAAAACCCATCTTTTTATCCTCAATCGCAACAATACAATACGTGTCGGTTCCCTTTCTATCACTGGGATCGAACACTGCAAGATTGAACCCAAAGCTAAGCACTTCTCCCATTGCAAGAAAGATCAATCTAGTAGGCCAAACCAAACTGATAATTTGAAGAGACTTGCAAAGATATCAAATCATACATATAAGAATTAATAGAAGAATCAAATATTATTCATAGATAATCTTGATCATAAACCCACAATTCGTCGGATCTCGGCAAACACACCGCAAAAAGAATTACATCGAATAGATCTCCAAAAAAGATCGAGGAGAACTTTGCATTGAGATCCAAAGAGAGAGAAGAAGCCATCTAGCTAATAACTATGGACCCGAAGGTCTGTGGCAAACTACTCACACATCATCGGAGAGGCTATGGTTTTGATGTAGAAGCCCTCCGTGATCGATTCCCCCTCCAGCGGAGCGCCGGAAAAGGCCCCAAGATGGGATCTCACGGGTACAGAAGGTTGCGGCGGTGGAAATAGGGTTTCATGGTGCTCCTCGATGTTTTCGGGGTATAAGAGTATATATAGGCGAAAGAAGTAGGTTGGTGGAGTCATGAGGGGCCCACGAGGGTGGCGGGCGTGCCTACCCCCCTGGGCGCGCCCTCCTACCTCGTGGCCGCCTCGTTGCTTCCTTGACGTCCACTCTAAGTCTCCTGGATTGTGTTTGTTCCAAAAACGATTCTCCCGAAGGTTTCATTCCGTTTGATATTCCTTTTCTGCGAAACACTAAAATAGGCAAAAAACAACAATTTGCCCTGGGCATCTGGTTAGTAGGTTAGTCCCAAAAATAATATAAAAGTGCACAATAAAGCTCGTTAAACTTCCAAAACAGATAATATAATAGCATGGAACAATAAAAAATTATAGATATGTTGGAGACGTATCAAGGGGCTGTTTACGTTGTGTTGCTTGGTTCTCCTACTGGTTCAATAACCTTGGTTTCATCTCTGAGGGAAGTACCTACCGTTGTTGTGCTGCATCATCCCTTCCTCTTTGGGGAAATACTGACGTAGCTTCAAGCAAAATCAAAAGGAATTTCTGAAGCCGTTGCCGGGTAGGATCTTCAACATATGCCAGGTTCCTAATCACAAATCTCATCTCCTTGCAATTTACATTATTTGCCCCTTGCCTCTCATTTTATTCTCCCCCACTTCACAAAAAATTTCCATTTTATTCGCCTCTCTTTTTCGTTTCCCGTTTTCTTGCTTTCTAGTCTTGATGGCTAGCGTTCCTACTCCTCCTTTGTCACCCGATTTTGAAGTTCTTTACTTCAAGCAAAGACAAGGAGAAAATTTGAAAGATGCCTGGTATGGGCTTATGGAATCATATCGTATTTTCCAATTTAAAGGGGGCGCTAAAGTTTTGCTTCATAATTTTTATATAGGATTGGCTTTGCATCATAGACAACTTCTAGATTTCGCCGCTAAAGGAGATTTCATTGAACTTGATGCCAATGCTGCCTATGAAATTTTAGAGGGAATTTTGGGAATTGCACCTCAAAATAAGGGGTTTTCTTTTACCCCTGAGGGAGGTCAAATGTTGGACAAACTTGGTGATTTCCACAAACATATGGTTGAAATACAAAAATATAATGAACCCCTCAAACACCTCAATGGTAGTATCAATCGCATGAATACCCTAATTACTCTTTGCAATAAGCGATTGGATATTTTAGATCTTAAGATGGTTTCTTTCCCGGAGAATTTAGGGAAGCGTAAAGAGCCTCCCAGGTTTGATAAAACCCTTACAAAAGTTGCCAAAACTTCGGAAGACAAAACTTAGATCCTTGCTTTATGCCTAGCTAAGGGCGTAAAACTTTAGCGCTTGTTGGGAGGCAACCCAATGAATAAATTTTATTTTTGCTTTTTGTTTTCTGTTCTTGAGTGTTAGCACAATTATGCTACTGTTATGATTGTGTTTTTGTGTTTTAATTAGTGTTTGTGCCAAGTAGAACCAATAGAATCTTCTTGGGTGATAGTTGTTTGATCTTGCTAAAAAACAGAAACTTTTACGCTCACGAAAATAATTTTGAAAAATAACCAGAACGTGATAAAATGCCAATTCTTTTTGCAGAAGATTAATATACAAATTACCCATGTCTTCCTACTTTTTCAGAAATTTGGAGTTACATAATTATTCAGAAAAGTCAGATTACTACAGACTCTTATGTTTTGATAGATTCTGTTTTCTTTGCGTTGTGTGCTTATTTTGATAGCTCTATGGTTTTCTTTGATGAGTTTTTGCCATAGAAAAGTTGGAATGCAGTAGATATAATGCAAAAACAAAATATGAATTGATTTGGTACAGTACTTATAGTAGTGGTTTGCTTTCTTATACTAACGGATCTCACGAAGGTTTTGTTGAGTTTTGTGTGATTGAAGTTTTCAAGTTTTGGGTTATCTTACGATGGATGAAGGAAGGATAGAAGATCCTAAGCTTGGGGATGCCCCGGCATCCCAAGCTATTGTCCAAAAATGAGCAACAAACTAAGCTTGGGGATGCCCATGAGTGGCATCCCCTCTTTCTTCTAACGACCATCGGTATTTTACTCGAAGCTATATTTTTATTCGTCACATACTATGTGTTTTACTTGGAGCGTCTTGTATGATATGAGTCTTTGCTTGTTTTATTTTTTGTTTTAAGTCTTGATCCCTTGCTCAACACACCTATTTGGGAGAGCCAAAATTATGTCATGACTTGTTAGAATTGCTCTCTATGCTTCACTTAAATATTTTATGAGCTATGGACTTCTAGTGCTTCACTTATATCTTTTTGAGCATGGTGTGCTTAGTATTTTTGAAGAAATGCTCTCTTTCTTCACTTAGATTTATTTGAGAGTTAGTAAATTTTTTAAGAAATTCTCTCTTGCTTCACTTAAATTATTTTGAGAGAAATAAAAATTATGCTCATGATCTTCACTTATATTTGTTTGAGCTTATGAAAAGCAACACATGAAAATTAGTCCGACAGTGATAGATATCCAAGAAGGATATAATAAAAACTTTCATGAAGATCATTGGACAAAATAAAATTGATTCTTAGTAATAGTTTTGAGATATGATGATGTGATATGTGAGTTATGTTGATGAGTAATTATGCTTTAGTAAGAACATTGGTGTTAAGGTTTGTGATTCCCTATGCAAGCACGAAAGTCAATATCATGCAATGAAATTATATCCTACTTGTGGTGCATTATTCGGTGTTATTTATGCTTAATGCTTGCTTATGAGATTATTCTTTTCTTGGTTGGTCTCTTCTCAATCTTTTGCTAGCCTTCATTTTGCACTAAGTATGATCTCCACTTGTGCATCCAAAATCCTTTAAACCAGTTTGGCACATGAGTCCACTATATATACCTATATGCGGTATTCTTTTGCCGTTCTAAGCAAATTTGCATGTGCCATCTCCAATTTTCAAAATAAACTTCTCTTTTGTGTGTTCGTTTCGCTCGCGGAGCGGTGAGGGGAGGCTAATATTTTCCATGCTAGATGTCTTATTGTCATGATGAGTGTTTATTCACTTGTCATTGCACGAGAATAAGGCAAAGGTTTTAGGGATGCCCAGTCCTGAAATGAAAAAAATGTATTTACTTTATGTTGTCAAATAATAAATTCCTTGGAAAGTGTTGGTATGGAGGGAAACCATGGATACGGCTAGCCATGGAAAGTGAAAGTATGGTGGAAAAAGGAATAAACTTTATTTTCTGTTTGGTAACTGCCTATGATATATCTAGCATGGAAGTGTTGGGAACTCCAAGTCGTTTTCGTTGGTGGGATGGATACACCTCCCAAAATGTTTTATCTCTAATTTTTTCGCTTTGAGCTCTGCCACCTCTACAAATCCCTACTTCCCTCTACGAAGGACCTTTCCTTTGCTTTATGCAATTTTTATTTTTGAATTTGAGTTTCCATCTTCTCTTATAAAAATCACCAACTAGGAGGCAATATGATCGTAATTAAGTATTGGGTGTAACTAATATTCGAGTGTGTTTCATGAATGGATCAATGGTTGAGCATGATGGGCTAGGGATAACTTATTTTAGCATTGATATTTTGAAAGACATGGTTGCTTGTTAATATGCTTAAGTTTCTAAATTATTACGTCAAAACTAGACTATTGCTTTGAATGACATAAAAGTCCAAATGTACATGTTATAAAGAAAAGAATATGATATGACATGTTAGGCAGCATTCCACACCAAAAATTATGTTTTTATCACTTACCTACTCGAGGACGAGTAGGAGTTAAGCTTTGGGATGCTGATATGTCTCCATTTTTATCGTTCCATGCTGTTATATTATCAATCTTGGATGTTTTATAATCATTTTATAGTCATTTTATACCATTTTTTGGTACTAGCCTATTGACATAGTGCCAAGTGCCAGTTGCTGTTTTCTGCATGTTTTTTACATCGCAGGAAATCAATATCAGACGGAGTCCAAAGACAACGAAACTCCGCGGAGATTTTTTTGGACCAGAAGGAACATAATGGGCCCTGGCTGCGCCTGGGGGGTGCCCCGAGGGGGGCACAACCCACCAAGGCGTGCCTTGGTGGATTGTGTGCCCACCTCGGGTGCCCCGGACCGCCTCTTTGCTCTATAAATACCCCAATATTCCAGAACCCTAGGGGATTCAATGAAATATTCATCCAGCCGCCGTAGACTCCAAAACCACCAGATCCAATCTAGACGCCATCTCGGATAGGGTTCACCACCTCCATTGGTGCCTCTCCGATGATGCGTGAGTAGTTCTTTGTAGACCCGCAGGTCTGTAGTTAGTAGCTAGATGGCTTCATCTCCCTCTCTCTCTGAATTCTCAATACAATGGTCTCTTGGAGATCCATATGATGTAACTCTTTTGTGGTGTGTTTGTTGGAATCGATGAACTTTGAGTTTATGATAAAATCTATCTTTTTATATCCATGAAAGTATTTGAGTTTATTTGATCTCTCTTATGCATGATCTCTTATAGCATCGTACTTCTTCTTCGATATTTGGGTTTTGTTTGGCCAACTTGATCTATTTATCTTGCAATGGGAAGATGTGCTTTGTAGTGAGTTCGACCTTACGGTGCTTGATCCGAGTGACAGAAAGGGAACTGACACGTATGCATCTTTGCTACTAAGGATAAAACGATGGGGTCTATCTCTTCATAGATAGATCTTGTCTATATCATGTCATCGTTCTTATTGCATTACTCTATATTTTCATGAACTTAATACACTAGATGCATGCTCGATAGCAGTCGATGTGTGTAGTAATAGTAGGAAATGCAGGCAGGAGTCGGTCTACTAATCTTGGACGTGATGCCTACAGAATGATCACTGCATGGATATCGTCATGAGTATTTGAAGTTCTATCAATTGCCCAACAGTAATTTGTTCACCCACCATTTGCTCTTTTTATCGAGAGAAGCCACTAGTGAAACCTACGGCCCCCAGGTCTCTTTCTCATATATTTGCCTTTATGATCTACTTTTTCCTTGCATTTATTTTCAGATCTATTAAACCAAAAATACAAAAATACCTTCTTGCGTTTTATTTCTATTTATTTTATTTGGCATTCGATCTATCAATCTACTACAAATTTATCCGACGTCTGTTTGCCTACTTGAGGCGCCATACCCCGGAAGGGATTGACAACCCCTTTAACATGTCGGGTTGCAAGGATTTGTTATCTGTGTGCAGGGGTTGTTTACGTTGTGTTGCTTGGTTATCCTACTGGTTCGATAACCTTGGTTTCATATCTGAGGGAAATACCTACCGCCGTTGTGCTGCATCATCCCTTCCTCTTTGGGGAAATACCGACCTAGCTTCAAGAAACATCAGTGCACAGGCACAAGATCAAGGTTGAAGCACCAGCTTGAGTCAGAGATTGAAGAACCAAGAGATCTGAAGAACCAACATGCAGCCCAGAGGGACCAAGATCAAGCCAGAGGAGCAAGATATCAGCAAAAGAAGGGCCTCCCATGCTGGGCAGGCGAGCCCGGCAAGGGGCAAGGCCACCACCAGAAGCAAGCAATCAAGGCTCCGCGGCAGAGCCTGCCGGGGCTCGCGGGGGCATAACCACCCCACCAACCACTCAAACACGACTCACGTCATCAATAAGTGCGGTGTCAAGCCGCAAGATGACTAAGTGGCAGCCATTCGCCACATGGCAGCCATTTCCTACAGAAGAAACCCACAAATGACTCCCGTCCTGCGACGTGTCAGGAGAACAGGTGTGGAACTGGCAAGATAGCCCGACAGACCTTGCTGGGCAACCAATGATTTGACACTAAGTGGCGCATTTAATGCGCCCTGTCAGCCCGCACAGTTTGGTATGATAGCACTGTTCACTATCATATCAGTGGAGAATGACCACTTTGCCACTGTGGTGACCCCTTAATCTATAAAAGGAGGCCCATGGCACTCATAGGAGGGGTTGGAAAGTTGACGAACGCAAGCCACCATACGCACGTACTCGCTGCGGCCCCTAGGAAAACCCTACCGGGCAAGTGTACTACGTGTCTCCACACTCATTCCACCATCAATCCACCAAAGCAGGAGTAGGGTCTTACGCCTCGCGGTGGCCCGAACCTGGGTAAATTGTTTGTGTGCTCTCCGGCATGCTGTCGTACGCTGATCTGCTCTTTGTGCAACGCGACGTCCCCCTGCCAAAACAGAAAGGGGCCACCCGGTCCCATAGGTGGCCGCGGATATCCCACGACACAGTGATAGGGGGTTCTACCAGCAGTGGAAGATTTTCTGATGCATTAAATTGTGCAAGAATTTCTGAGGCTGGATAACACTACTAGGTTTAAGACAGCAAACAAAGACTCTGACATCTAATGTCGAAAAGGGGAAAGCATTCGGAAATAAAGGCATGTGGAGCATATCTTAACTAGTTAGTATCTGCTGCGAGGCATGTCACACTCTAGTTAAGTTAAGTGGAGTAATTTTTATGAAAAAAGATGACCCCCTTTCCACAATGATGATGATTCAGATGGCATGTTTAAACCATTTAAAATATTGAACCTAGCCGTGTAAAGGCATTGGACTATCACTCAAAAGTTTATCGAGTGCCTTATTCATATCTAGTACTCCTATGAAACTTTGCCTAGCAGAGCAAGCAGTGATTGTAAGAAAAAAGAAAAAAAGACACTTGGAAAATTAAAATTTCTTACTAGGTTGTAAATAAGTTCATATTCTTCTGCTCCCAGGATAGTGCCACATGGATCAAACAAGTGAGTTTTCCCGAAAAGACAATTGATGCAAATTACAATCCAGTGGCCTGATTTTATAGTAGGGAAGTATAGTTGTAGGAACAAAGAAAAAACAACTATAATAAGTATGAAAATATTACCAACATAATGAAAAAAGTTCTATGTGCTAAAACTCGTAAAAGAATTACCAAGTCCTGTTTCCAGATCATTTCTTCAGAATTAATCCTGTCAAACTCTCTTACGCAGCTAACTGGATCAAATGATCCAGGCTTCACTAATAGTTTATCCTATTACAAACAACATGAAGTCATTTCAATTACTCAAAGTTAAGTAAAAAAATTCTCAAAAAGGACATCAAGTATAAAGCCTCAAAAAGATAACTCACAGTGAGGTAGGAAGTGAAGCAATACTTCTTAATAAAAGGCTTTATCTGAGATGTGCTTTTCAACTCAACGTTTAGCACTTGAATATATGAGTTCATTACTTCATCTCCAATCTCTCCCCTTGATTTAAAAGAATTGAAGAAGTTATTATAACTTACAAGAAACCCATCAATGTCCACGAACAAAGTGATGTGCAGAAAAAATTGAAAAATGATTATTATGACATATACAGATGTTCTTAAAATAGAAAGAGTATTGAAAAGTACTTATTATGAATGTCCATTGGTAAGAAATGAAAAACATAATATTAGGAGGAGCTTATGAAAAACTTTTCTCATGTGATAGTTAAAAATAATACATTGTGGTCTACACCTAAATGTTTTAATTTACACTTTTATGGAGTGCAAAAAAAGGTTTCCAATGGTAGTACTAGATAGAATAAAAAAGAACGAAAGATAAAGTAAAAGGAGAATTTACTATTCTTTGAATAAAGGCTTCCTCAGAAATTTGGAAAAGAAGACATCCACTTCTTTAGTTATTTTCAGCTTCTTAGATTGACCAGGAGATTGAAATTTAGCTGCTCTTTTCTTCCTATTCTTCTTTTCAATCGTGTTAGGACTTGTGCTTGTTCCAGCTTCTGAATCATCCAATCCAGAAAAGCATGCCAATGAAAAATGAAAAAAAATGGTAGGAAAATGAAAATGATGCATTGTGCTTGGAAATCAAATAAAAACCTACAGAAAAGACAGGTATAAAGGGGGAAATGTAATTAGTGATGAACTAAAATCTTGTTGAACAGTAGAGTGCAAGGGCATTCCAAATGCCACACTTGCATCAGGCTCAGAACCTCTTGTGCCTTCACTAGTCACACCAGCAGGAGTGCCAGGAGAATCATCTTCTAAATTGATTGGAGTGCCTGAGAAGAGCTTTACTCCATTCTTTGAAAAAATAGAACTAATCAAAATATAACTCCTTTTTGCGTTCACTCCTACTTGGGTTGATGGCTTCAATTCATCCTGCTGCCGAAAATGTAGTTGATATCTTTTTGTAGATGCAATCGAAAAATAGTTACAAAAAAGAAGAAACATAAAAGGAAAAAAGAGTTGGAGCTAACCTTAGGCTCTGTAGTAGATGTCTGACCAACAGTTTTGGCATTCAAAAATGCACGGCAAATGGGAATATTTGGGGTTTTGAAGACAAACTTATTCCGCACAAAAGGAAAAAGCAGGTAAAAAATGAAACTATAATGGGTTTACTGTACAGAAGTAGTCAAGAAAAAAGAGTTGATACCTCAACTTGCGCATTGTTCACCAAAATTGGTCAGATTGCTTCCTCCTTATTGACTTGTTCAACAAGAATACGCTGTATACATAAAGTTTTTAGAAAGAGATGAAACTTTATTTAAATTAGTTCACTTGCAAACCTATTGGAATTAACATATTAGAAAAGTACCTCTGATTTGAAAGGTGGCTCTCATTTAACCTTAACATCTGGTTCATCTTTTGGAATGATTTGAAACCACCTGAATTGACTGATGTGCTATTTATTAGGCTTGTTCTCATTCAAAGCTTCAGGGACATTGGTTTCATTGCTGACCTACATTAGATACTAGAATCAAAAACAGATTCCAGATGACAGAAAGGGTGATTCACACACATGAAGAATGAAAAAAGAAAAAATACCTCTACATGAGGAATTGAAGGAACTGCATGGGGAGCATTAAAGGCGTTGTTAACAGGTGCTGGAGCGGCATATGGGGTCTGAGATATGTCTCGTAACTGCAAACGAAGAAGAACAAAAAATACTCTTAGTAAAAATAAAATGTCATGGAAACAATAGACAAAAAAGATAAACACGGATTAACAAAGGAGATGAAAGTAAAAAAATGACAACAATTTTAAAATAGAGTTCATGGTACTTACTGGTAAAACTCCAAAAAAAGTAGACTCATAATTCCTATCAACCTAGGTAAGATAGTCGAAATCTTCATTCTTGATGTGACATATCCGAGGAAGAGAATAGTCCACAGTACACTGATGATTCTCAATAACATCAAAATCAACAAAATCCAGATAGATGATCTGTCAATCAAACAAAAAAGATTCTGGTCAATTGAAAAAGTTGACACAAACACAGAACTGAAACTGAAGATAAAAAGATTTATAGTTAGAAAATGCAATACTTACTCCCCAAATAGGAAGACATCCACAAATATGCGAAGGCTTGTTCATTTCCTCAACACTTGGTCTGTTCATGATCATTTGAAAGTGACGCTCTGATTCCTCACACATAAAATCCAGTGCCAACTAGCAAAGTCAAGTGAAGGTGTCACAGAAACATCTCTTAAAGAGTAGAGGAACTTCATGTTACCAAAGCAGTATGATGCTGGGCACAAGATAGATGATAAAAAGTAAAAGGCCAAGCTCTGGATAAAACCCTCTTCACTTTCATCACTGAGCATCACTCGTTCAATTTTCTTTGTTGGCATTTTGTTCTGATGGTCAGTATACTTGCTCCTTAACTGTGCCACCTCTGCTTTCACTTGGGGATCGTCACTACTGAAAACAAAAGGCACAGTTCCACCAGGAAAATCGAAGATTTTGTCTACCATATCTTTAGTGATTTTGATGAATTTGATCTTGTGCTTGAAGTAAGGCTCTCTAGTGCCAAACATGTGATGACCTAACCACTCAAGCAAATTCATTGGAATGTTGAGATGATACGGCATATGAAGCAACGCTTCCATCTTATACTTCCTGATATGGCCAAGTTGTATGCTACTAAATTTCTTGATAGCCTTGTTGAAATGCAATGTTGACAATCTTGTAATATATGTGGGATTGCATAACTTCCTGGGGAAAACTATTGCTGCAGAAAAAAGACATAAAGCACGAAAAAATAAGAGGGATAAAAAACATAAAAAATCTAGACTAGTAGACATGGTACTGTAGTACTCAACTCACAGAAATGAAGTACTAATACACAGTATATGTAATGTACTAATACATAGTATATGACTCCATTGCCAAGGTTCTCAGGACCACTGATCCGGCCACGATCTACAATCTGCCTCTTTCGGTCCAGGCCAGGGAGGAGACCAGAGAGATACAGCAAGGGTCCTCGCATGTCAGCCTGGAATATGGCTCAGCCGATGTTTGGGTATGTGATCTAGGGCGTTATTCGTCAAAAAAGTACTACAACCACTGTTTCAGGCAGGTGATAGCTGACGAGGCCTTTGGATGGCTATGGAACTCCAAAAGCCCGATCAAGTTCAAGATGTTTGGGTTGCTGCTTATGGTCGATCATTTGAACACCAGGAACATGCTGAAGCAGCGACACTTTGTTGTAGCCGGGGGCAACTACACTTGCATGCTCTGCCAAAACCCCCCCGAGGAAACTGTGGAACATCTCTTCTTCATGTGCCCCTTCGCCCAACGATGCTGGAGTAAGGTTGGTCTGACCTAGCCAGGAGGAACCAACAGGCTAGCCATCTTGCATGGAGGGAGAGAGAGCTGGCGTCGGCCATTATTCATGGATAGCTTCTTGCTTGCTGCTTGGAGCCTATGGATGGAGAGAAACAACCAACATTTCAGGGGGATTCCACACTCGTTCGTGGCATGGTTAGCTAGGTTCAAATATCTGTTGGGTTTGGTGATCCATAATTGTCCTGAGAAAGTCCATCCTTTTCTCTCTGATTTCATTGTAAGTTTGGGCCACTAGCTTTTGATTCTGCAACCCTTACGGCCGGGGGGCCTAAAACCCATTGTAACACACATGTTACTGTTCTGTTGTGAGTAATACAAAGTCAGTGGGAGCCTCTCCCACTGTCACTGATTCTTCAAAAAAATGTAGTATGTACTGTCTATTATACAAATAAAAAATTAGTTGATCCACAGGACAGACACATCATCATAGGAGAGCAACATAAAAATGCTCCTGGCACCACTGCCGGTGGTGGTGGTGGGTAGCAGTGGTGGCGGACTAGTCCTAGGAGAGGTGGATTGTTGTGGAACGAGCCTGGAAAGCAACGGTTCAAATTTTTTCCCTCCCACAGCCTGAGCTCTGCTCACTTATCCATCCCAAAAAATGACTAGATGGACTCAAACAACCATACTAGGCTAGGCTCCATCAATTGACTTGACGAGCTAGACTACACGAAAAAGCTAGTCGACAAATCTGGTTGAGACTACTACACAAGTCACATGACTTATCAAAGAATACTAGTTAGACTCGTAATAATCAATGATCCAGGTTCCTCTACTTGACTCTACATCCTAATATAATGAATCTAAAAACTAAAGCTGAAAAGAAAATAAACATACCTCCTTGAGCATTTCGAAGACCATGGGCGGATATTCAATTACTTCATCTCCTTCTGATTCTTCAGGTTGGCCAACTCCAATGCCTTCTTCTGCTGCAATGTTAAAATGAAACGAAAAACAAACTAAGCATATTCTTACAAACATCTACGAGATCGTTAAATACTGAATTGCATAATTTGATTAGAAAAACAACACATGATTAAGGGGGATTCCGATTTTTTTATCATGATTTTCAAACAATTCTGAAACAACCTAAAACTACTACAAAGCTGTCTGCACATAATAGCAGTATATCAAATACCAAAACATGTAGCACCAAAAACTTAGAATACTACTTGCTTTCTGCTCATCAGAGCAGAAGAATCAAAAAATGCAAAACATAAAAAAAATGTACCAAAAACCCTAGAATACTACATGGCTTTCTGCACATGAGAGATAAACAACAATTACAAATACATAAAAGTACCAACTCAAATGGATTCTCTAACTATGGAGAAAAAGTTCAATTCCACCCAACCGAAATGACCGGATCTAACGTATAGAAGCATAGCAAAAAAACAGCACCACGAACCCTAAACAAAAGGGACCATATCTAACCTACACCACTACACGAACAAACCAGCACCACAAACCCTAAACAAAAATAGGAGAATTTCTAGCAGGGGACGAACACCTAGCACCGGAGATGAGGGCGGATCTCGCGGATGAGGGATTCTAGCACCGAACGAATGAATAGGGACAAGACCACGAACACATACCAGCGAATGAACCAAACCCTCGCATCGGACGAATAAACCCTAGAACTGAAGCAACAACAAAAAGGAACTAGGGTTAGGAGGGGGACTAACAAATAGAAGCCATCCCGCGGGAACAGATCAAAGGCGAGAACGAAGGAGAATCGGCCCGGCGATCCCTCCTCCGCGAGAACGAAGGCGAATCGATCGAGCGACCTCCGTCGCCACTGCGGGATGAGGAAGAAGGAGGTCGGGTCCAGGAAGAAAGAGGCGAGTCGGAACCGATATATATATTTTTTTTTTTGAGGGGAACCAAGTTTATTCATTCATAAGCCACAGAAAGTGGAATACATCTTGGATCATGGGGTTGGCCAAGCCACACGTGGCGCCCCTGACCTAAAGAACGAGCAAACTTGGCTATGCTATGAGCGTCGTTATTCGATTCTCGACTTTCAAAAATGAAATTACAAGTAAACATGGTAGCTCTATGAAGTATCTCTGAAATAATGGTTCCGTATTTTCCACGATTGGAATTGTGGATATCCATGACAACCTGCTTCGCATCAGATGCCAATATGAAATTCTACACAAGCAGGTCTTCAGCCAACGCTATTCCCTCCCTACATGCAATAGCTTCCAACGTTGCCGGGTCTTGGAGTCCCCGTACAACTTGAGCCGAGCTACCCATGTAGTTACCTTGGTCATCTCGACAGACTGCAGCTGCGACACCTCCCCTTGCTGAGACCCCGGCGTCAACATGGATTTTGCCGTATCCTGCTGGTGGTGCCTTTTGTCGTCTATTTCCCCTGGACACTACTGCAGCACCCACTCTTGGTGATGCACTCGGTTCCCGTAGGATCTCTAGATCTCTAATATATCTGTCGATAAACATATGTGTTGCTTGAGGGCTTTGAAAAATTCCTTCATGAATAGCTTTCCTCCTAGAGTACCAAATTGTCCAGAGTGTTACCGCAACTTTAATGAATTGCATGTGAGGTAACGCATCCATTAGTGAGAAGAGCCAATGAGGAGCATGTGGTTCCGTCGTTGCAATGAGTTGCTGAGTGATGTCATCATCCACCAGCGCCCACGTACACCGAACAACAGTGCACTCCAGCAATGAGTGTCTCCAAGAATCTGGTCCTCCACATAACCCGCATGCATCAGAATTTGTCATATGGCGGTGAGCTCGAACATCTTCTGTCGGGACTGAGTGCTTAGACAGCCTCCACAAAAACATCTGAATTTCTCTTTGGTGTTTGTACTTGAGGATCCAGCCGATTCCTCCAGCCACGCCTCCCTTCTCTGTTTCATTGCCACAAGCATTCTATATGTTGATTTTACTATGAATACTCCGGTCCTCTCAAAATGCCATCCCCAATAATCCTCCACATTCCTTGTGCACAAGGGTATGCCCATGATGGCCGGAATATCCGTCGGCATAAACACCTCATGCAGCTTCTGAAAATTCCACGTTGCCGAGGTAGCATCTATTAGTTCAGACACCATCACCGGGGTGTTTGGAACCCTGCTCCCATATGATCTCAGCATCTCGTCCCGAGGAATCCAGTTATCGTTCCATATATTAGTTGTTGTTCCATTGCCAATTCGCCTGATCAAACCCTGTTTCAAAACATCTCTTCCTTCAATGATAGCTCTCCATATCTGGCTAGGGTGGTTGCCGAGAGTAGCCTGCAAAATTGATGAGTTTGGATGATAAACACTCCTTACCACACGTGCGCTCAATGACTCTGGATCTTGCAACATGCGCCATGCTTGCTTCGCTAACATAGCCAAATTGAACAGTTCGAAATCTCTGAAGCCCAAGCCGCCCATGCCTTTTGGTTTTGTCATCTCCTTCCACAAGACTCAGTGTGGTTTATGGTGACCATCTTTACTGCCCCACCAAAATTTCAGAATTAACATATTTAGATGCTCGCAGAGTCCTCTAGGCAATTTAAAACAAGACATAGAGAAAACAGGTACTGCCTGAGCTACTGCTTTGACCAGAACTTCCTTCCCAGCAGATGACATTGTTCTCTCTATTCAGCCCTGTATCTTGTTCCACAATCTGTCCTTCAAATATTTAAAGGCCCTATTCTTTGATGTCCCAATATCATATGGCATGCCCATGTATTTTTCATTGAGGGTTTCACTTGGCACATTAAGGATTCCTTTAATTTCATCTCTCACCAACTCTGGAACTCCCTTACTAAAAAAGATTGAGGACTTATCATAATTGATGCGCTGACCAGTTGCATTAAAATATATATCCAACAGCTGGTGCACCTCCTGAGCACCCATACCATTCGCCTTGAAAAACAGCAGGCTGTCATCTGCAAATAATAGATGGTTGACTGGTGGTGTCGTAGGCGCCACTTTCAGACCATGAAGATTTGATGACTCACTTCTAGATTTTAGGAGGCACGAAAGGCACTCTGCCGCAATCAAGAACAAGTATGGGGATATGGGGTGCCCTTGCCGTATACCACAAGAAGGTTTGAACTCCTGCAACTTCTTTCCATTGAATAACACAGAAAATTGACAGTGCTTACCAGTCCCATTACTATATCAACTCAATTGTTGGTGAATCCCAACTTGAGCATCATTGCCCTCAGATAAGCCCATTCCACCTTGTCATAGGCCTTCATCATATCAAGCTTAAGAGCACAATGTTGATTTCCCTTGGCCTTGTTGCGTTTCATAAAATGAAGGCATTCATACGCAGTTATTATGTTATCTGTTATCAATCTCCCAGGGACAAAAGCAGACCGCTCCTCAGAAATTATGTCAGGCAGAACAAGTTTTAATCGATTTGAGATAACCTTGGATGCAATTTTATACAACACGTTGCAAAGACTAATGGGCCGAAATTGTGACAAGAGGGTAGGGTTTTTTACCTTCGGGATCTATGGTCTCATTGATGCATTCTGCTGATTCTGTACCCATAATAATTCTTAGCACCGCCCTAGTCACCTCTTCACCACAGACATCCTAGTGATGCTGGAAAAAATGCGCCGGAAAATCATCGGGCCCCGGGGCCTTTAAAGGGAACATCTGAAAAAGCGCATTTTTCACCTCTTGCGAATTGTACGGAGCATTTAACTTATCTTTCATATCAGCTGTGTGACCCTGCATGGCACTGTATCAAGAACCCGGTCCATATCATTGACTCCCCTAGACGTATACAAATTTTTATAAAAGGTTGTAGCCAAGTCTTCCATCTCCACCTCGTCGGTTGTTAACTAACCATCCGGGCGATGCAGATTTTTAATTTGATTTTTACGGCGCCTTCTGCTCGCTCTAAGGTGAAAATAATAGGTATTTTTGTCGCCATGCTGCAGCCATTCCAGACGGGGCCGTTGGCGCCACAACAGTTCTTCTCGATGATAGAGCTCCACCAGGCACTCTTTTATTTTTAGTTCCTTGTGCGTGGGTCCCGTTCGTCCTGGGATCCCTCGTAGCCTATCAAGCTCCGTCTGCAGCTGGCGTATCTCGCCCCTGATAGAACCAAAATGCGTCCGATCTCAAGAAGATAGGTTCCCCGCCAATTGCTGCAGCTTTCCATGCATGTCTGCAACGGAGTCCGCAGGTTTCTCCTTCCACCCCGTGCCAACACAATTAAATAAGTCTGGCTCTCTTTCCCACATCAGCTCATACTTGAATGCTTTGGGTGCTCTCCTGCATGCATGGACGTCTTGATATTTTAGCAAGATGGGGATATGATCGGATGTAGCTGCTCCTTTGTGCTCAAGTGCATGCAATGGGAATGCCATGCACCATGCAGTATTAGCCACACATTTGTCTAGCCGGACTCGAGTAAACGAGCCCCCTGTAACCTTTTTCTCAAATGTCCATCCCCTACCTGTATAACCGATATCCGTCAGTCCGCATGTGTCCAGAGCATCGTGAAACGCATCCATCTGGGCCTGACTACGCTGGCCTACTCCATCATGCTCATGTGCATGAAGCACTTCGTTAAAATCGCCGATAACAGCCCAGGGGAGATTGCTCATGCTTGCAATGCCTCGGAGCATATCCCAAGTTTTGTACCTCTCCGGAACCTGCGCTTCTCCATAAACAAAGGTCACCCGTGTTCTAGTATCAACTAGATCATCAACGAACACATCAATATGATACTCCGAGTAACCAACAATTTCTACCTTTATTGAATTATTCCAAAAAATTCCAAGACCACCACTCCTACCAGTGCTACTAACTGCAAAACTATTATCAAAATTTAAAGTGCTAGACAAACTCTCTACTCGAGATCCCTCGATCTGATTTTCTAAGATGCAGAGGATCGAGGGGGCAAACTGCCTCGCCATATCACGAAGCTCTTGAACTGTCGCCGGTTTGCCAGCGCCACGACAGTTCCAAGCTAGGACACTCATTGGGCCCAGCGGCGCCCGTCGCTAGGGCCCGCCAAACTTGGTTTTGCAGCAACACTGGTTCCATCCTTGCCTTCACTGGCCTTGACCCTTTTTGGTTCCCGCTTTGGGGGAGGGCTGACCGGACTCACGCCTACTGGCACAATCGCTAGATGGTTGTCATTAAGATCAGCCAGGGCCTGATCCCTCAAGATCAGCGTAGCATCTCTGTCACTCCTTTTTCTGTTTGCATCCAACATTTCTGTGTCAGCAACCATAGCAGGGTCGCTTGTGTGAACAGTTCCAAACTCCTCCGCATCCCTCTCTCTCCCGGTCCTTGCACTGGTTCGGCCAGCACGACCTCTTCCTCCCCTTCGTCTGCGCCCGCCACCAGGGCCAGCACCTGTCCTCATAGCCCATGATGCACGGAGGTCTTTGAAGAACATTTTTTTGGTGCATGTATACCGTCACCGTGTTCCCTGAAAACGTGGCCAAGATGCCCACACACTGCACACCAATCAGGAAGTTTTTCATACTTGACTCTGTAAATTTGGCGTTCACCATCTCTGATCATTGAGACCGCATTCTTTAATGGTTTGAAGACATTGACCTTGACCCACACACGGAAGATGTTGCCCGCAAAGTCCTGAGATTGTGGTTCCGTGAAGATAACCTCACCCACCTTGCCAGCGAGAGCTGTGACCAGATGGGCATACTTGTCTGGGACGTCATGGATTTGAACCCATATGTCCATTGTATCCAGGGCTACCATGGACGGCTGAGTGACCCCATCATACGGCGCGAGTATGACTGCGTTTCCGTGGAAGTTCCATGGGTCATCCTGCATGACCCGCTCCCAATCCCCCAAACAGGAAAATTGCACCGTGTAAAGATTGTCTTCAAGAGGACGGAACTTGCAATCATTCGCTAGATCCCATGCCGCTCGCATGTTCTTGAAGAACCAGAACTGGCTATAGGGCTTGTTGATGTGGACACGAGCTACGGCGATCCATCTCGTCGCCTCTGGAGGTGCTTCTTTCTCATCGTAGACGACGTCGTCCAAGTTTCCCTCGCGAAGTACAAGCTCCGCCATCATCTTTGCTATCTCGCCAGCGGGATTCCCTCCAGGCGCCCTTGCCGTCGAGGAGCTGTCCGCTGCCATAACTCTGGAACCCTAACCCGATGTTATATCCAATCGGGTGTTGCAGGGGCCCTAACTCCCTTCTCACGGCTGAGGAGTCGACCTAGGTCCCGCGGTGACCCTAGGTCGCCACGAGATCGACCCGGGTCAAGACCAGAGGTGTGATCGGGGGAGGGAAGGAAAAAGCTCGACAGCGGCGACAGAATCGCCCCGGCAGAAGAAAACCCTTTCTTTTATTATTATAGCCAAGTTCAGAACCGATATATGAGTCGGAACGAAAGGAGGTCGGGTCGGAGGTCGAGTATCGCACACAGCTTAACGGGCTGAGCCCAGCTAAAACCGCTGCAGGCGCTGGTTATCAGAAAACCAAAGAAACCGGCGCCTGCAGCGCCAAATAGGTTTTGTCGATAGCGAGGGGGCTGCATACGGCTTCAGTTAGCAGTTGGGCTGCGGGCAATGCAGGAGTTAGGTGGGCCGCAGGGCTGCAGTGCTGCGGCGCTGCGCTGCATTCCCTTTTCCTTTTCTTTTTTAAACAAAAACCACAGCAGTTAAAAAACTAAAATAAAAACAGCAGGATAAAATCTAAATAAAAATATAGAAACACACAACAAAAATAACCCTACTAATATAAACTACAGGAACACTAGTTCATCATCTAATGCAATTTTGAAAAATAGTTTTTTATGCAATAGGCCACACAAAACAGCAATAAAACAATCAAATAAAATATTTTGGAGAATAAGAAAAATACCAGAACATATCAGATGAACTGGAAAAATATTCTGGACATTATGAACATTTTTGAAACAGGGGAGAAGTCATGTTATCTCCACTCCAATAAATTGCCTTTAGTTGCATAATGAAAAGAATATTTCAGAAAAAACAAAAAATGCAAATAAAAATATGAGATGCATATGAATGACCTACTAACATCCAAATTAGGAAAATTGGGATGTTACACTAGAACCATAAGAACTAGAGGAGGCTCCAAAACTTGTATATTCAAAAGAGCGAAAACCCTAGTATATATAGGTTGGAGGAGAGGGTGAGGGTGCCACCTAGGGGGGAAGTTTCCCGCTTGGGGTGCCGGCCTAGGAGGGGGAGGAGGATTCTCCCCCCTTGTCTAATTCGGCCTCCTTCCTTAGGGAAGGAGGCGCCTCTACACCTGGGCATTTGTGGCCCAAGTTGCCTTCCACCTCTTGGCCTTTTTAGGCCCGTTGATATTTAAATTAAATATAAAATGTTCTAAATACTTTCAGACATTTTATTTTTTTAACATCTCCGAAAGTACTTTTCACCAATATATAATTTATCAGTAATACCCGGTATTACCCCGTACTCTTTGAAACCCTTCCGGTGACCCCCGAAACGCTTTCGAATCCTCTCATAACTATTCCGAATATTCATGAAATAATTTCAAAAATATATTCTCATGACTCTTGTCCTACTAAGACTCAGCTTATCATTATTTCCTTAAGGTTGTGACCCCGTAGGTTCGGTAACTCAAAGACATGAACAAAACCGTTTGTTCAATGACTGGCATCGGGACCGTGGATGTTCGTATCGGTCCCCATGAGTACATGAATTATACTCGAGTGAACCTTTGGTTATTGTCGGTGTCAAAACCGGCGGATCTCGTGTAGGGGGTCCTGAACTGTGCATCTAGGCGGATGGTAACAGGAGACAAGGGACACGATGTTCGTACCCAGGTTCGGGCCCTCTCGATGGAGGGAAAACCCTACTCCTCCTTGATTGATATTGATGATATGGGTAGTACAAGAGTAGATCTACCACGAGATCAAGGAGGCTAAACCCTAGAAGCTAGCCTATGGTATGATTGTTGTTCGTCCTACAGACAAAAACCCTCCGGTTTATATAGACACCGGAGAGGGCTAGGGTTACACAGAGTCGGTTACAATGGTAGGAAATCTACATATCCGTACTACCAAGCTTGCCTTCCACGCCAAGGAAAGTCCCATCCGGACACGGGACGAAGTCTTCAATCTTGTATCTTCATAGTCTTGGAGTCCGGCCAATGATGATAGTTCAGCTATCCGAACACCCCCTAGTCCAGGAATCCCTCAGTAGCCCCTGAACCAGGCTTCAATGACGACGAGTCCGGCGCGCACATTGTCTTCGGCATTGCAAGGCAGGTTCCTCCTATGAATAATTCATAGAAGATTGTGAACACCAGGATAGTGTCCGGCTCTGCAAAATAAATTCCACATACCACCGTAGAGACAATAACATTTACACAACTTCAATCTGCTGACGTATTTTGTGGCACGACGTCATGCCACAGCCAAGCCTTTACTCGAATTGTTTTTATTGTTCCACCTCAGCGCGTTTAGCGAAGCGGTTTCCTTGGCATGTCTTATCGAAGCATAGATCGTGTCCCCTTATTCCGGGGTTCTCATCAATACGGACGTGGGTAACCCAACCGCGCCATTGATTGCGACGCTTGGGAGATAAGCGAGTTTTACTAGGCTGGTGGGGACGCACAGTTTCGGCCGCCCATATATAAGGGGATAAGGATCCACCTTTTTACCTACGCCTTCTTCCTCCTTTGCTTATCCATCTCCGCGCACTCGAGCTCCAGCGCCCAAGTCCGCACATCTCACCTCAACCTTCTCCAACCATGTCCGGGGTGGGAGGCAAGTGGATGGCTTCCTCCGTTACGGAGGGGCACATCAAGAAATTGCGCAAGGCCGGATATTTGTCCAGTGATATCGCGCACCGGCTCCCCGACGAGGGGCAGCTCATCCCCACCCCGGGCCCCATGAGAGGGTGGTACTCCTTCCCCATTTCCTCCGCGGACTGGGCTTCCCACTCCACCCCTTTGTCCGGGGGCTCATGTTCTACTATGGCCTGAATTTCCATGATCTGGCCATGAATTTCATCCTCAACATCTCGGCATTTATCGTCGTGTGCGAGGCCTTCCTCTGCATCCATCCCCACTTCGGCTTATGGCTAAAGACCTTTAATGTCAAGCCGAAGGTTGTGAAGGGCAGCCAAGCGGAGTGCGGAGGCGCCATGGTGGGCAAGATGCCCAACGTCACTTGGCTCAAGGGCGCCTTCGTGGAAACCATCAAAGGGTGGCAATCAGGGTGGTTCTACATCACCGAGCCGCGTGACCCCGAATGGGTAGCGGCCCCCGAATTTAGATCTTGCATCCCCACGTGGCTCACCTCCTGGAAAGAGAAGGGCCTGCCGTGGGGTGATTCGGAAGAGCTGACCGGACTCCAATCCTGTCTCTAAACCTTGGTGAACAAGAAGCTCAAGCTTGGCAACGTAACCCAGGTCAGGCTCATCCGCTGGATTCTCCCCTGCCAACAGCGGGACTTCAACTTGTGGGAGTTCCATCCGGCACAGCACCAGACTTTGAGCAGGCTCTTCGACACTACGTACGAAGACGCCTGGAAGGTGCTGTTAAAGGGCGCCGAGGCTCCCGCATCCGCTACCAAAGATCGCGGATTCAGCTTGCAGCGTCCGGCTGGCGAGGTAAGCTATGCTATCCTTTATGGGACACTTGCTTTTCATAGTTTGACTCTATGCGGGATCTAAACTCCCAATACCTTTAACAGGCCTGGCAGAAGACGTCCGGACGGGTTAACTGTCCGGCTCTCCTTCCAGAAGACCCAACGGATGCCCGTTTGACAGGGCTGCTGGTCCCGGTGCCTTACGTGGTGCCGGAGAAGAAGGCCAAGAAGAAGGCCACGGGAACCCGGAGGAGTTCCCGGCGTCAGGTGTTATCGGATTCATCGTCCGATGACTCCAAGGCGGACTCCTCCCACGAGGACGAGGAGGAGAAGAAAGAGGCCTCTCCCCCAGCGGGGGGAGAGAAGAAGAGGAAGGCCTCCCCAACGGGGAAGGCCGAAGGGTCCAAGAAGGGAAGGACCCTTCCCCCGGACTGTTCCACCAACGCCGACGACGGCGACGAGGAGTGGCCCTCAAGGGCCAAGCCCCTGGCGAGATCGTAAGTATCCGGACTCCTGAATAACTCATAATTTTTCTTTTTGTCGCATGGCGTCTTTTAACGCCGCATACAACCCTGTAGTCCACCTGAGGGAGTTCTGGACTAGGGGGTGTCCGGACAGCCGGACTATCATCGTCTGCCGGACTGCAAGACTATGAAGATACAAGATTGAAGACTTTGCCCCGTGTCCGGATGGGACTTTCCTTGGCGTGGAAGGCAAGCTTGGCAATACGGATATGTAGATCTCCTACCATTGTAACCGACTCTGTGTAACCCTAGCCCTCTCCGGTGTCTATATAAACCGGAGGGCTTTATTCCGTAGGACATAACCTCCATTACAACAATCATACCATAGGCTAGCTTCTAGGGTTTAGCCTCCTTGATCTCGTGGTAGATCCACTCTTGTAACACACATCATCAATATTAATCAAGCAGGACGTAGGGTTTTACCTCCATCAAGAGGGCCCAAACCTGGGTAAAACATCGTGTCCCTTGTCTCCTGTTACCATCCGCCTAGACGCACAGTTCGGGACCCCCTACCCGAGATCCGCCGGTTTTGACACCGACATTGGTGCTTTCATTGAGAGTTCCTCTGTGCCGTTGCCGATAGGAAGGATGCCTTCTCCCGTCTTCAGAGACGGTATTTTTGCAAAGGAGCTTTGGCCGCCGGCCAAACTATACGGCTAGGTGGTTTTCTTATGACCGCCTGTCCGGCCACCGCTTCGACAATGACTTCTCAAGTCGTCAAAAGCAATCTTCACGTCAGCTCGGAATTTACCGAGCGGCTGGATCCAATAGAGCTCTTGTCTGTCAACGAACTCTTGGATCGCATCGCCGCCCTGGGAGTCGCTACAGACTACAATCAGATTGGGCTTAAAACCGATCTGAGAGAGATTAACTCTCCCCAGGTCACCCACCACGTTGCAGTGGTAGAGGAACAATGCGGCGACTCTTCTCCTGCATTGAAAACTATCCATGTCCGGGCTGCCGAACCATCCATGCCGGATTCCCGCGGAGGGACGGACTTCAATCGAGCACTGAACTTAAAGTCAGGCATCGTTCTGGACTCGTTGGACAATGTCCAGCAATCCAAGCTTCCAAATTTGGAAACTTCCCGGCCTTTGAGCCTCGAGACGGGTAGGGTTCCGGACTTAATTCCACCCACCCGCCCAGACATATGCGATCTATCTCTAATCCGGCAAGAGCCCGCTGAAACAGTACATCACTACTGGGCTAGGTTCCTCCTGGTTATGGACAGGATAAAAGACTGCCGAGAAGAAAATGAAATCTCAATTTTTTGCAATAATTGCAGGGACGAGGGAATCCGGAACGCCGTCAGCCGTCGTGAAATTACACGCTTCGCCGACCTGGCGTCCATAGTACGAAAGTACTGTGCGATGGAGAGTTTCCAGAAAACCGAAAATAAATTTTGGGACAATCCGGCCCCGAATATAACCCTAGTCCGTAACAAGAGGGTGCATTATACTCAGGCACCTGTCACAAAAATCAAAAATCAAGAGCCCCATAGAGGGCATGGAACCGTACTGGAGGGATGGCTTAGCAGACCCTGTAAAATTCACAGTACGGAAGGCGCCGTCCCAACACATAGCCTTCGAGCATGTTGGATATTACGGCAGGTGGCCAAAAGTGGCGAGGAGCTTCTAGCCCCGAAAAACCACTCCAACAATACCGGTACGGTATCAATAGTCTTCGAGACTTTCGCATCAAAAAATATGCAGAAACGAACAATCCGCAGCCTCGCCGAAGTCTACCAAGTAGCAACAACAAATCGATGGAGCGACACCGCCATCACCTTCAACACTAGTGATGAACCTAAATTCCGAACGGCCCGAGCACCAGCAGCACTGGTACTTAGTCCAATAGTGGATGGCTTTCGACTTACAAAGGTCCTCATGGATGACGGCAGCGGATTAAACCTCATCTACGAGGAAACCCTTCAAAAAATGGAAATAGACTGGAGCCGCATTGAGCGAAGCAACACAACCTTCAGAGGAATAATCCCTAGCCGGGAAGCGCACTACACAGGAAAAATCACACTCAATGTGGTGTTCACCTCACCGGACAATTACAGATCCGAAGAAGTCATGTTCCAAGTGGCCCTGTTCAACAGCGGATATCACGCTATACTAGGACGAGAGGCATTCACAATTTTTCAAGCCGTACCCCATTACGGGTACATGAAGCTCAAAATGCCTGGGCCCGGCGAAATAATCACTCTCGTTAGTGATCCAGACATAGCACTCCGCGCCAAAAACAAGACAGCCGCATTAGCCCTGGAGGCACTATCCGAAGCCCTAGCGGCAGAAGAACTCACCGCGCTGCGCTCTATGGTGAATAGGGACGACGTGATACTCGATAAGAGATCCAAGTCCACCTCCTTCAAACCAGCGGATGAAATAGTAAAATTCCAGGTCCACCCAACGGACCCAACAAAGACGGCCTCCATCGGGGCACAATTGAACCCTAATGTAGACGCCGCACTGCGGGACATTTTCGCCTGGCACCCCTCGGATATGCCCGGAATCCCACGCAGATTGGCAGAACACAGCCTAAACATCCTAAAAGGATTCAAGCCAGTCAAATAGGCTCTTCGACGATTTTCCGAACCCAAAAGACAGGCAATGGGAGAAGATCTAGCCAAGTTACTGGAAGCCGGATTCATCAAAGATATCAAACATCCGGACTGGCTAGCAAATCTGGTAATGGTACCAAAGAAGGACAAATCCTGGCGCCTATGCGTCGATTTTAAAGACCTCAACAAGGCCTGCCCAAAGGATCCCTTCCCCCTCCCCCGCATCGACCAGATAATCGATGCTACTGCAGGACACGATTCATTGTGCTTCCTTGACGCATACTCAGGATACCATCAGATTAAGATGGCGGAAGCAGACCAAGCCGCAACGTCATTCATCACTCCATATGGACCATTCTGCTTCAACATGATGCCCTTCGGACTTAAAAACGCTGGCGTAACATATCAGCGCATGATTCGAACATGTCTGGCCACCCAGATCGGCAAAACAGTAGAGGCATACGTAGACGACGTAGTCGTCAAAACCAAACACGTCGAAACTCTAGTAGACGACTTGAGGATCACATTCAACAACCTCAGAGCAAATGACATCAAGCTGAATCCGGAAAAATGCGTTTTTGGCGTCCCGGCTGGAAAGCTGATGGGCTTTATTGTATCCGGTAGAGGAATTGAAGAAAACCCAGCCAAGATCCGAGCTCTGTCACAGCTAGATATCCCAAAAGACCTCAAGCAAATACAAAAGTTGACTGGATGCGTGGCGGCTCTAAGCCGCTTTATCTCCCGTCTAGGAGAAAAGGCATTGCCCCTCTATCGCCTCCTTAGGCGCACCGAACACTTCGAGTGGACGGATGCTGCCACAGCCGGACTCGAAGAAATAAAGGCCATATTGGCAAGAAATCCGGTCCTGGCTGCGCCCAACCTGGGCGAACCAATGTTGTTATACATCGCAGCAACACATCAAGTTGTAAGCGCGGTACTCGTCGTTGAACGAGAGACAGAAGGACATAAATTCCCTCTTCAAAAACCAGTGTACTACGTATCCACTGTGTTAACCCCCTGCAAGTCCCGTTACCCGCACTATCAAAAGATAGCGTATGTGGTGTTCATGGCATCCCGGAAACTCCGACACTACTTTCAAGAGTGTTCGATAACAGTGGCCTCTGAAGTACCACTCAATGACATTATAAACAACCGCGACGCAATGGGCAGGATTGCAAAATGGACCCATTGAGCTCTTACCATTCGATATAACTTACAAACCTCGGCGAGCTATCAAGTCACAAGTTTTGGCTGACTTTGTCGTTGAATGGACCGAAGCCGAACTCCCTAAAGAGTGCGGCGCATACTCCAATTGGATTATGCACTTTGACGGCTCTAAAATGTTGGCCGGACTGGGGGTTGGCGTCGTATTGACGTCCCCGACCGGAGATACAGTCCAATACGTACTTCAAATAATGTACACGGACTCCAACAACGCAGCCGAATACGAGGCCCTTTTACATGGTCTCCGGATGGCAATCTCCATGGGCATTCAACGCCTAGAGGTGCGCGGGGATTCAAACCTCGCAATATCCCAAATAAATGGAGACTTTGACGCCAAGGATCCGAAAATGGCAGCATATCGCAACGCTGTCCTAAAAATGTCAGCTCGGTTCGAAGGACTTGAATTCCATCACATAGCCCGAGATAATAATCAAGCGGCTGACGTACTAGCACGCATCGGCGCAAAACGTGATGCTGTCCCTCCAAACATCTTCCTAGAACGGCTTTTCAAGCCATCCGTACTATGGGAAGAGGAGTCCGGAAACAACAAACCGGAAAAAACCGCGCCAATCGGCGATTCAGCCGATGACATAACACCCTCAGCCCACGACATAATGGCAGTAATCGCCCCGTGGACAGAGCCATTCCTAGCCTACTTGCTTAGGCAGGAACTTCCCGAAGACCAAAATGAGGCCCGCTGCATAGTCCGACTATCTAAAGCCTACAAGGTCCACGAGGGAGAACTTTATAAGAAAAGCACAACCGGAGTCCTTCAAAGGTATCTCCGAAGAGGAAGGGCGAAACCTCCTGGCTGAAATTCATGACGGACTAGGCGGACACCACGCAGCAGCCCGGGCCCTTGTAGGAAAGGCATTCCGTACAGGATTTTATTGGCCGACGGCCCGGGCAGATGCTCAGGAGTTAGTCCAAAGATGCGTCGGTTGTCAGCTCTTTGCTAATCAGAGCCATATGCCACCCACCGCCCTCAAAACCATACCCATTACCTGGCCGTTCGCGGTCTGGGGGCTTGACATGGTCGGACCCCTTAAAGGGGGAACCCACAAGCAAAGGTACCTATTGGTCATGGTGGACAAGTTCACCAAATGGATAGAGGCCAAACCAGTTAAAACGGCAGAGTCCGGACCAGTGATAGACTTTATATCCGGGGTAGTTCATCGTTATGGTGTCCCTCACAGCATCATCACCGACAATGGCACGAACTTCACGGCCGATGAGGTTAACTCATGGTGCAAAAACATGGGCATTAAGCTCGATTACGCTTCAGTCTATCATCCTCAAACCAACGGTCAAGTTGAACGAGCAAATGGTCTCATAATGAGTGGCATTAAACCCAGACTAGTGCGGTCACTTACGAAATCTGACACGCACTGGGTAGAGGAGCTCGACTCCGTGCTCTGGGGGCTGCGGACAACGCCCAACCGTACCACCGGATTCACACCATTTTTTATGGTATACGGCGCAGAGGCAGTTCTGCCCTGCGACATTATTCATGACTCACCTCGAGTGCGCATGTATGAAGAAAGAGAGGCCGAGCTGGATCGGCAGGACAGCTTGGACGCATTGGAGGAAGAACGCGACGTCACCAAGGCTCGTTCCGCATTCTATCAGCAGCAAGCTGGAAGATATCAAAGCAGAGAAGTACGGGCCAAGACTTATAACATTGGCGAACTAGTTCTACGCTTGCCGGACAAGAAAAAGGACAAGCTCAAGCCCAAATGGGAGGGCCCCTTCATTATCGATCAAGTCCTGACCGGCGGAGCGTACCGTCTACGAAATGCGTCGGACAACCGACTCGAGCCGAACCCATGGAACGCAGCCCACCTCCGAAGATTCTACGCCTAGCGCCGGACTAAGAGTTCGTCCCCTTCCCCCGTTCAAATTTTTACACTTCGGCTGTCTTTTGTTTCTCTTTCTTCTCTTAACCCTTCTACTAAAAAGCCCTTAAGGGCCTACCTGCGCATTGTCCGCATACACTTGATGTGCCATCCGCACTCATTATACCCGGGGGCTTCCTTTTTAGAAGCTCAACTATAAGGGCTTCATGCCCAACACATGTGTCAAGCTTCCACATGTACCTTCTACTCATCATTATATGCATCATATGACTTAAGTTTTGGCCAAGCTGGGTTGCCTGGCTCCTGTGCTTACCCCTACGTTCCCGATTGTTCGGCTAGGAGGTAAAGGGAGCACCTCTGCGATTGTTACTGCCGGGTCAGCCGGATGTGTACCTCAGACTGGGTGAAGCCGAAAGCTAGCGTTCTTAAGGGAATATTCGGTCGGTGATTTGAAAGATGATTTTTTACCTACTTATTTATCTGCCCCCAGATGTTTTTCTGCTTTTTTCGCAGTCCGGACATGCACTTTAGGGCATGCCTCCCAGGGAAAGGAACCCTTAACGGAACTATTCTCCCTGGAAGATGTTTCTTACTAACCATGTAATATAACATAACTAGTTGGGCACTTGTCTGATAAAGCACTAATGACCCCTACGCCTGGTCTCCATGCATACCCCGGTTGTTTCTTAACCAAGAAGGTATTCGGACACACTCCGGACTCTAGGGTCCCGAGGTTGAAGCGAAAAGGTCGGCAAAGACAAACGATCTACAATCCGGCTAGAAGGCATTTCACATGTCATTTTAAAAATACATTGTCAAATCTACTGACTGTATTCCTCCTCAATCCCGTCTAATAGGCTGTCTAATTTACAGTCCCGTTGGGAAAATTTAGCGGCCAACTCTACTTGGCCGTATACTAAACTCACAGGGATCTCCTTCCCATCGGGCCCCACAGGTCCGACCTCGGCCATGTGGTTGGGATCCGCCTTCTTGTAACGCGTCTTCACCATGGCCCAAGCCTCCCTGGCACCTTGGCGGCAGGCAGAATCTTCCATAAATGGAAGCGCTGCCGCACTCCCTGCAGCTTCTCCGCAAGCTCCCCAAGGCCTTCGGGTAGGGAGAGGGCTGGCCATAAAGCCTGGACGACGCCGCTCATTGCCTGCCGAACTCGCTCGAGCAGCTGCAATAGCTCGGGAAGTTGATCACCCATTGATACGGGCATCTCCTCCGCATGGCGACCTGTGAGTATACCTACAAGACATATTTTGTCAATTGACTTCCTCGCCGAACTCTTCTTTTCAAAGGAGTTCGCTTAAGCACTTACTATAGATGCCGCGACAAAGCCGCTGATTCTCCTTAACGGAGCCAGACAGCTCGGCCCGAACACCTTTCAGCTCTTCCCCGAGCTTGGCGTCGGCATCCTGGAGCTTGTTCCTCTCTTGCTGCACCCTACCCAGCACCCTCTCGCCGGCCTTCAGCTGGCGCAGTAATTCTTGCCTGTCCGGATCTTGTCCGGCGGCACCTGCAATGTCATTATTAGACTTGCGCGCACGCCGCACGGCGCTTATATTTATCAATAAAAATGTGTTACCAGGAGGGGTCTCTGTGTTTCCTCCTGCGGCAGCAAGTGCGGCCTTAAGTTGGGTCTTGCACTCTTGCAGCTCCTGAGACAGTTGGGTATTCTTCTCAGTAAGATCCTGCGTTTCAAATGATCCTTAAATCAGTTAACATAACTACTTTAAGTCTCGGGGGCTACTGGCATATATAACTATTAAATTATCATACCCGTATGTCTTTTACATATTGCTCCGTGGCTCTGGTAAAACCATCTTGAGCAGCACGGAGGTGCGCGTCCCCCGCGTTAAAGGCATTTAACGCCTCAGGGGAGAAGCACGCGTCACGAAATACTGTCCGGTGGCACCTGTGGTTCATGGCGCTCTCCACCTCAGACTTGGTGGCAGACAGTCTGTCGGTATCCTCCGTTGGAGGAGTGTCCGGCTCGCGCCTTGCGCTCGCCTCGCCCTCCAGACCAGGTGTTGGAGCCTGGCTGGTAGAGGTCGGATTGGCAACTTCTGCGCCCGCAGTCCGGCGGGCGCTTTTTCTCCTACAGAAGTCATGAGCACTCAAACGCTTCCTAGGAACGTTGCTCCAAGTAGTAAATTGTGAGCTATACCTTTGCGGTGACGTTTCAGTCTGCACTGCGCTCCTCTTCCGCCTACTGGTCCGGATTGGCCTTTGTTGGTCAGCCGCCGCAGGCTCGGCTTCCCGCCCTGAAGGCGCCTCCTGCACAGCGCCATCGTATACGGTGGTCAGAAATAGACAAAGAAGGAATAACGGTGTCAGGACTTCGGTCACAATCACCTAGGAAGCCGGATATAGTCCGGGGTAGTCAGCCGTAATGGCGACTAAAGCATTATCCATGCTGAGCTGGTGGAACACCCCGTCGATTAGCTCCACCTTTATGTCCGGATCCTCTTCAGAGGCCGGATCCCGGGATCTCTCCGGATCCTCGGGTTGCGGGGCTGGACTTATCATGCCCTCCACAGTCCGGCGCAGTTCCTGCGCCGAAGACACAACATGAGAAGCTTAAACTTCGAAAGCACGGGTCGGACCCTTAAAGTGTTCGCTTACCCAGCGCTGGGGGTTATTCATGGAGAACCCATTCAAAGGGTTCGTCTGAAGGAAGTCCTTCTTCTCCCCCTTGTATAGACCGGACAGGATCTGCACTAGACCCTCGGCCGAATCCGGTCCTTTGCGGCCATGACGGGTGGCATCGTCTTCCCCGTTGAAATCCCACACGGGGTGGCCCCTGTACTGCAGTGGATGCACCCCCCGCGTAATGCATGTTGCCATGACTCCAATCATGGTCAACCCGGAGTGGGCCAATAATCTTATTCGGCCCATCAGATAATGGACGCTCTTGTCTTCCTCCAGTTGGGGGCTCCGCGGGCGCCAACTAAGGCGTTTCTTCAAGGGACCAGTGCTGAACTCTGGGAGGCCGATCCGAACAGGGTCCGGCAGCGGAGCATCTTCTATATAGAACCATTCCGAAGGCCAGTCTTCGTACGCCTTCTTGGGGGTCCCGGATGGATATCCGGTCCCGGAAATGCGCCATATTTCGGCGCCGCCCACTTGATATATAGACCCCTCGTGAGAGCGGGGCACTAGGTAGAACAACCTCTTCCACAGCGCAAAATGGGGCTCGATGCCCAAGAATAGCTCGCAAAGAGCTACGTAACCCGCGATATGCAGAATAGAGGCGGGTGTAAGGTGATGGAGCTGGAGTCCGTAGAACTCCAGGAGCCCGCGGAGGAACGGATGTATAGGAAATCCGAGTCCCCTTATCAGATAGGGGACGAAGCATACCCGCTCCCCTTTATTGGGACTCGGGTAGCCTCCGCTTGCTTCCCACCTTGGTAGGTGGCCAGCCCGGCTCGAACCGGGACCATGAAGGCTGGAGGGAGATATCCCCCCGCTTGGAGCTTCACTAGCTCGTTGTGCGAAACAGAGCATCTCCTCCCAATCTCCTGGCAGAGGATGGGAGCGCGAGAAGAGGAGCCACGACGACGGTCCATGGTGGAATGGATTCTTGGTCAGAAGCGCTCCGATGATTATTCGCGGAGGGAAGATGGTGTGATTTGGATCTGGATTCTTGCCTCTCTTATAGGCAGATTATTTGCACAGCTAGGGGTAAAACGTAAAAGATACCCTGGCTTTTCGCATTCGTGCAACGCGTGGAAGAAGGCCATTATTGGCGGGAAGCCAAGAAGCCACAACAATTGATGAGTTAAGCCGGACACTGTTCGGCAGGTACATGGAACTTAAAAGGAGAACCCGCTTGCAACGCCGAAGACTACATACGCGCTGGACTAATCGTCATTGAAGCCTGGTTCGAGGGCTACTGAGGAGTCCTGGACTAGGGGGTGTCCGGACAGCCGGACTATCATCATCGCCGGACTCAAACTATGAAGATACAAGATTGAAGACTCGCCCCATGTCCGGATGGACTTTCCTTGGCGTGGAAGGCAAGCTTGGCAATACGGATATGTAGATCTCCTACCATTGTAACGACTCTTGGTAACCCTAGCCTCTCCGGTGTCTATATAACCGGAGGGCTTAGTCCGTAGGACATAACCTCCATTACAACAATCATACCATAGGCTAGCTTCTAGGGTTTAGCCTCCTTGATCTCGTGGTAGATCCACTCTTGTAACACACATCATCAATATTAATCAAGCAGGACGTAGGGTTTTACCTCCATCAAGAGGGCCCGAACCTGGGTAAAAACATCGTGTCCCTTGTCTCCTGTTACCATCCGCCTAGACGCACAGTTCGGGACCCACCTACCCGAGATCCGCCGGTTTTGACACCGACACACCCAAGGACGATCTTCCGCTTTTGTCGAGCGGGTCCTTGGGTACGTCGGATGTGAATAGCACTTCACTTCCGACCGCCTCCTCCCCCCATGACGCCGACGACGCTGAATTGGGATCCCAGAAAGGGACCCACCAGGAGGAGGAGGCCCCAGAGGTGCCGCAGGGCAACCTCCCGGACTTTGGACCGGACTCCGCACCAGAACCTTCAGTGGTTCCGGAGTCTGGCGGGCGGCCCCTTCGTAAGAAGGGTAAGACTGTGATGCCGGCGGCCTCCGTCCAACCGGAGGCACCGGATAACTTGCTGGAGGCGCTCAACGGCGCTTCCATCAATGAGGAACACCGCACTGTCATGAGTGCGGTGATTCAGAAGGTTCAGCTCGCCAAAAGCGGGCTGACCGAAGCCTGCAGCAGCCTTCTAAAAGGCTTTGAGGTAAGAATATTAAGATATGTAAAATAGTACCGCATAGACAGTAGCCCCTGATGCTCGGTTCGGTGTTCGGAAAGAAAAGCCGGACTGAGGATCTAAAAAGATATACGCAGGAGTCTTAACAAAAATATGTCAATATGGGAATGCAGGCTGCACTGCTGACCTCTGCCGCACTAACTGCGGAGGTCAATGCCTTGAAGCAGAGCCTCGAGCGGTCCGAGAGCGAGCTCGGCCGTGCTAAGAAGCAGCTCAAGCGACAAGGAAGGTGAGTAACACCTTATTAAAGTTGTACCTTACAGAAAAGGATTTTGGTTGCAAGAGGAATGACAAGGATAACGTGGGTACTCCCAAGGGCTACGAACGAGGTGGGACCCTAAAGGAGGCGGTGTCCCGCGGCCGAACGCAATGCGACGCGGAACGCCGCCAAGCGAGAGAAGTAGGAGGCGCGGGGTGGCGGGAAGGTACGGCAAGAGCTCCAGGCTCTCCATGGAAAAAACACGAGAGTTTCCGAGCGTGACTCGAAGACTCAAGAGTCCGAGCTTGCGTCGGCTCTTGAGAGTGCCAATCCGCTAAGGGCCGAAGCCACAGGCCCTCCAGGAAAATCGAGGCATTAAAGAAGATAGCGGCGGGTAAGGCATTCTTCATGCAAAGCAAGCATGTAAAAGTGAATTACTGTTACTTACCTGAATTCGAAGCTCTCCAGGAGCCGTTCGCAGATCTGCCCCGTAGCGTGTCCGATGCTGCCGCTTTCTACAGAGCCAAGAAGGGAGATCGACGGAGAAGATGTTCTGGTCTCAGTATGCTGAGGCTAGACATCCTGTGCCCTTAGCGACCAGCTGAAGCAGCTGGTCGAGCTCCACAAGGTGGCCAAAACAGGCCATGAAGGGCCTCATAGTTTCGGCTGTGGCCCAAAGAGACCCAATGCCTGGGAGCTACTTCGGCTGGTGCGGCGGCTGGTGGATGCTTGTCCATGGGTTGAAGTCATCAAGCACTCCGCCTGCATTGAAGGTGCCCGTCAGGCCCTTGCCCGTGCTAAAGTGCACTGGGGCAGGATGGACGCTGAGAAGCTTGTGACGGATGCACCATCGCCGGGCAAGGATTATCGCACGCCGAGATGTATTATAATGGTGTCCTGAAGGTGCCCCGCATTATTGCGGGTGAGTGCTCCAAAGATGTAATTTTTGAGTGGACTCGCATTTTGTTATTTGTGCGCTGAAAACTTCATTCATATGCGCTAAGCAACACTTGTTAATTTAAAATATTACCTTCTGTGCGGCCGTTTATCAAATCTAAGAGATGTCAAGTCGTTGGCTTCAGCCCCCATGCCACGAGTGCTGGGGTGTTCGGGATAAACTTGAGCGCTCTTGTTCCCATTTATGGGTCCTTCTAGGGAGGCGCTGAACACAACGAACGAGGCAACCGGACTTATAATGCTTGAACACTCTCACTTAGCCATAGAATTCTATAATTTTAAATTTCAGTGAAGCCCCTGGTGTTCGGAAGTCCGAATTCGGGGCGCTATCCACGCCTGGGCCGGACAAAGCCGGTTCCTCGCTCTAAGCGGCATAAGTCTTTAGGGACTCAAAAAACCTCTCGAACAGCGACCAGCTCTCGCCTCATCATGACGGTTAGTTTTAGCTTTCTCCACTGAGGTGCTCGCCAAGCTCAACTGGGGCACAATCGCAGTGGTTCTCCCAGCGCTACCTTAGCCTATATAACGGAACGTAAGGTACCAAAACATGGGAGCTGGGCAAACCCAACTATTGACCCGAGACATGATTCAGAGCCGATGCATATAATGCTATAAGTTTGGGGTGCCGCACTTGTGAAAGTGTTCGGACTTATCACACCATAATATGGGGAACTTAAGCCCCTGGTGTATTTAGCCGTACCAAAGTGTACGGATGCAACATGTCATAAATGATCATATGTATAAGAAAGGAATGCAGTGGTAGGCAAAAAGCGATGCATTGTTTATTCAAAAAATACTGTCATGAATGCAGAACGATACAAATAGTGCGATAAGCAAGGGGTGGAACTATTTAACATGTCCCCCTCCAGGGGTAGGCTGCGGAATGGTGTATAAAACAGGTATAATGCTCGTAATGGAGACCACCTGGATACTCGTCGTAGCTTTTCTCCTTCCCTGGCTGTTGCATGGTGAGTTCAGCAGGTCTACTGCCGGACAGGGCTTCTGGGGAATAAAGTCCTGAGGATAAGAAGGAAAAAAAAGGAAGAATAAGGATGACCCATTTGGGAACCGCTGGTGTGGTTGAGCCGCACTCTGGGCCTGCCGTGGTCGTGCCCCTCCCCCTATGCCCATGGTATCTCCAAAGCGTAGTGATGTACGCGAAGTACTAGTCTTGCAATTTTGCGAGGGCTGGGGTTGGGGCCGCATTGCTACGCGTGCTCGGAACGTGCCAGGTGGTCTTGTTGTAAGTTACTCCAACCGCGCTTGGCAGTGTCCGGTCGCTTAACGGCCAGACTCGAGAATTGCTATAAGAGGCTGCTCTGCACTTCTGCTGCGAGAGCCGCTGTATGCTCCTCCGTTCGGAGAGAGCGTTCAGTGTTTCCATTGACCGTGATGACTCCTCGAGGGCCTGGCATCATGAGCTTGAGGTATGTGTAGTGCGGCACCGCATTGAACTTTGCAAATGCGGTTCGTCCGAGAAGTGCATGATAGCCGCTGCGGAACGGAACTATGTCGAAGATTAACTCCTCGCTTTGGAAGTTATCCGGGGATCCGAAGACCACTTCAAGTGTGACTGAGCCTGTACAATTGGCCTCTACACCTGGTATGACGCCTTTGAAGGTCGTCTTTGTGGGTTTAATCGTTGAGGGGTCTATGCCCATCTTGCACACTGTATCCTGATAAAGTAGGTTCAGGCTGCTGCTGCCGTCCATCAGGACTCTAGTGAGGTGAAACCTGTCGACGATTGGGTCTAGAACCAATGCAGTGAATCCGCCATGGCGGATGCTGGTGGTGTGGTCCCTTCGATCAAAAGTGATCGGGCAGGAGGACCATGGATTGAACTTTGGGGCGGCTGGCTCCATCGCGTATACGTCCCTGAGTGCACGCTTCCGCTCCCTTTTGGGTATGTGGGTTGCGGATATCATGTTCACCGTCCTCACTTGTGGGGGGAGACCCTTCTATCCTCTATTGTTCGGCAGCCGGGTCTCTTCCTCGTCATCGCTATGCAGCCCCTTGTCATTGTTTTTGGCAATCAACTTGCCTGCCTGCTTGAATACCCAACAATCCCTGTTGGTGTGATTAGCTGGCTTTTCGGGGGTGCCATGTATCTGGCACGAGCGGTCGAGTATTCGGTCCAAATTGGATGGACCCGGATTAGTTCTTTTGAATGGGTTTTTCCGCTGACCGGGTTTGGAGCCTCTGAATCCGGCGTTGACTGCCGTATCTTCAGTATTATCGCCGTTAATGCGGCGTTTGTGCTTGTTGCGACGTGACTTACCACAGCTGTCCTTGGTATCCGGACTGCCAAAATTTTTGTTGAGGTTGTTACTGCGGGCTAGCCAACTGTCCTCTCCCGCGCAGAAGCGGGTCATGAGTGATGTGAGGGCTGCCATGGATATCGGCTTTTCCTGTCCTAGGTGCCGGGCAAGCCTTGTCGCGGATGTTATGTTTGAAGGCTGCGAGGGCCTCTGCATCCGGACAGTCAACGATTTGATTTTTCTTGGTTAAGAACCGTGTCCAGAATTGTCTGGCCGATTCGTCTGGCTGCTGAATTATGTGGCTTAGGTCATCAGCGTCTGGTGGTCGCACATATGTGCCCGGGAAGTTATCAAGGAATGCGGCTTCAAGGTCCTCCCAACACCCAATTGATTCTGCTGGCAAGCTGTTAAGCCAATGCCGAGCTGGTCCTTTAAGCTTGAGTGGGAGGTATTTGATGGCGTGAAGATCATCACCGCGGGCCATGTGGATATGAAGGAGATAGTCTTTGATTCAAACCGCGGGGTCTGTTGTGCCATCGTAGGATTCAATGTTCACGGGTTTGAACCCTTCGGGGATTTGATGATCCATTACTTCATCTGTGAAGCATAGTGGGTGTGCGGCGCCTCTGTATTGGGCTATATTGCGAGGTAGCTCAAGCAAGCTTTGTCTACTGTGTTCGGCCTAGCCGGAATTGATGTATCCGGCGCGACGGTTGTCGTCGCGTATCATGGGACGCCCACGCGATCCGTAGATCGATCTTGATTGTCTTGCCTTATCCTCCAATATGTCTCGCAAGTCCGGCGCTGTCAGGACCCCGACTCGATGTCACATCGATCTAGCCGGTAACACTTCATATCACCTTGCGGCCTCACGCACGGTATTCCCACGGGTGTCGCCTTACCTTTGCCTGGGACCGTTTGCGCCTTTTGGCTCACGTATATGATAGTGTCGCTAGCACCCATATGATAAAGAGCCCGGGCTGACATGACTAGTCGTAAACCCAAAGTGGCACAGACTTACAGGGACAGGCATCCATGACCCAGCTTCGAACGTGTCGGTCATCAGCAAGTGGGTCCGGGCTGTAGCACTGGGCTAGCAGGACTCCGGTAAACCGGGCTGTAGCGGGCTAACAGGACTCCGGTACTCAAAGCGTGACATTTCCCCGAAGGGACAGACACAGGAACGAAGAAGGACACATGCCGGCCAGCCTAAGTGTTCCAGAGCAGTAGCAAGCTACCATGGCTCAGCGGTAACACTAGGAGACATTTCCCGGTAAGAGAGGCTACTAAAGATAAACAACTAGATAGTCAGATCCCACACATACCAAGCATTTCAATCATACACACTATATGCTCGATATGTGCAAATACAACGAAGCATCACAACATGACTCTATGACACAAGTACTTTATTTAAGGCTCAGGGAGCCATACATATCATACACACAGGTACGGGTCTCACGACCCAACATACAAATCATACAGTCATACAAGCCAACAGCGGAAGTACTTTGTCTGGGTACAGACAACTAGTAAAATAAAAGAGGCTTGGAAGCCTAACTATACTACGTGGTCCATCACAAGCTCAGGGTCACCACCTGGGTCTTTAGCCTACTCGTTGATGTCAACGTCTACATAGAACCCATCAGAAGGGGTTGCAGCGTCTTCTGTAAAAATGTAGATTATAGCAACATGAGTACAAAGGTACTCAGCAAGACTTACATCAGATCCTACATACATGCATAGTATCAAGAAGGGTCGGTGGAGTTATTGCAGCAAGCCAGCTTTGACTCTTGGCTAGGCTATCCTACGATACTCCAACTTGAAATAGTTTTGCGCACACGAGTCCACTACTCACCACTTCAATACACTACCGAGGATCCACCTCCGTCTTCCTACGGAAGAGCCATCCTCAGCACTCACACTTATCTTGAGGCTTTTAACAGTTTCCATTTACTTGTCTATGAACTGTATAGGCAACCAAGTAGTGCTTTACCGCGGACGCGGCTATTCGAATAGATCATGTTAACCCTGCAGGGGTGTACTTCTTCATACATGTTTCCACCACTTAGCGTCTGCACACGACATGTGCTCGGCAGACTTCAAGCGAAAGCCGACGTGGGTGTAGACCACGACCTACCTAAACACTTAAGCCTCTAGTCCAGGTTTATCGCCTATTCAGGTTCCATCCGCAGGGAGTCCGGCCAAGGTTTCCCATACGGCCCCGAACGATGTGAACAGGGTTCCCGAGATACCTAACGGGTATTCGGTACACCCGGCCACGTACCTACCGCATCACAGCCCACCCCTACGGTCAGCGCTGTCCACGGCCTCCAGTAGGCTACAAACACCAGAAACTACTTGCAACTCCTGGACAGAGAGCTAGGGTGAATAAGAAGTCGAGCGGGGTCATGTTTCAGGGCCCAATGTATGGTAGTAGCTGATTCTTAAATCACACATACAGATCTCAGTGCTTAAGGTCGGCTTCAATGAAACAACCCACCATGTACTCCTACATGGCCTCTCATCGATACCTTTACCAAATCGTGTTCACCACACCACTCTCATTACCGACGTAATCATTTCACTCTAGCCCATCACCCAGATGAACCAGACCTGACACGACTCTAAGCATAGCAGGCATAGCAAGGTAGGAACAACACATACATATGGCTCAATCAACTCCTACACATGCTAGTGGGTTTCATCTAGTTACTGTGGCAATGACAGGTCATGCAGAGGAAATGGGTTCAACTACCGTAGCACACAGCAGTTTGAATCGCGTTGTCTTAATGCAGTAAAAGAGAGCAGGAGCGAGAACATGGGATTGTATCGATATGATCAAATGGTTGGTTGCTTGCCTGATGGTTCGTTGCACGGATACAGTTCTTCGTTAGGGTAATCACGGTACTCCTCGGGGACAGATCCTATCGCAAAGGACACCGATACGCAAACATCACCAAACAATATGCAACAATATGATGCATGCATGAAACATGGCAATATGAGTGTGTTGGGCTAATGCAACTAAAACCAGATGTGTTTGAACAAATTTGAATCAAAGATTCAAATTTCAAACTCAAACATGGCCTCTTTAAGTGCTTTTCCTTATTCTGCTTAAAACATCAATTTAACTTGTTTGATCATGCATGAAAATAGTACAGATGGATAGATTGGATTTTTCTGATCATTTTTCATATATAATTTGTCCAATTTGGAGTTACAGAATAAAAGTTATGAATTTTTGAAGTTTAAATAATATTCTGGAATTTCCTGATTTAATTTAAATCCAGAAATTCAATTACTGCGTCAGCCTGACGTCACAGTGGCATCAGCAGGTCAACAGGGCTGGCTCGGGTCAAACCTGACGTGTGGGGTCCACACGTCAGTGACACAGGGGCTAATCCCGCGTTGACCCGGGCTGGTTAGCTTTGACTAGGCCCTGGGCCCACTTGTCAGCGTCAGTAGGTGGGGGGGTTAGTGACTAATTAACTAAGCCACGTCAGCCCGCCGGAGTTCTGGCCGGCGGCGACCATTAGCGCGGCGGCGAGAGTGGTTTTGGTCGTTTCGGCCACCAAATGGACCGCGGAGGCCACCGGAGTGGAGCTGAGGACAACCCGCAGCTCTTGGCGGAGCCCGTTGGGGTCGGGGTGGCCGGAGTCGACGGCGGTGAGCTCGGCTGCGGCCGCCGGGGTTCGGTCATGCACGGGAACGGTGCTGGAGCTCGAAGTCGAGCAAAACGAGGTGCTAGGGATGCTCTACGGGATCTTGCGAACTTGTTGGACTCGCCGGGGTGACCAAATGGTCACCGGAGTGCGTCGACGGCGAGCTCGGCGACGGCGGAGGTTCGGCCGTGGTGGGGAGGAGGCTACGGTGAGGGAACGAGGGGGAGAAGAGGGGGAAACGGTGGCGTAGCTCACCGCGGTTGCAGTGGGCGTCGAAGCGGGCTCGGGGACGCGCTGGAAACGGCGAATTCGACGGCGACGGTGGTCGGAGCCCGAAGAGGGGAACGGCGACGTGGCGGCGATGCAGGGCTTCCGGGGACTCGTGGAGCGGTGGGGAGGAAGAGGGAGTTGTGGCGGAGCTTCTGAGCTAGTCGGGGGGAGCGAGGGGTGGCCGGAGACGACTGCTACGGTGGACGGTGGCGACGGTGGCGTTCGGCCGTGTGAGAGAGAGAGCGAGGGAGAGGAAGGAGAGAGCCGGGGAGAGTGAGAGAGAGCAGGGGGGATCGGGACGGGCTGCGGGCGTCGTCCACGCGGCCAGGAGCCCGTCGGCAAGCAGGAGGTGGCCGCGCGGCCGCGCGCGCGCGAGCACGCGGCAGCTTCGGGGCGAGGGGAGGAAGACGACGGGGAGCTACAGTACTGGGCTGGGTCGGTTGCTGGCTGGGCCGGCCAGCTGGCTGGGCCACACAGGGAGGAGCCCTGGTAAGTTTTTCCCCTTTTCTTTCTGTTTTCTGTTTTATTTAATATATCTGCAACTTTGTTGAATTAAATAAAATACCTAGGCAACTCCAAAAATCACCAAACTACTCCTGGTCCATAGTTGGATTATTTCCAACATGAAACATTTTAGTTTGGAGATATTTGAGCATTTAAATATTTTATATAATTTTAAATGCCCAAATTCAAATATTTATGACTTAATTCAAAAAAAACCTAGGATGGCCTAGGAAAATGTGCACCACTTTTGGCAGAGGTTCTGAACCAAGACAAAAATGATGGGCATTTTAGAAGGGCATTTCAGGTTCATTGAAAAATTATTTTAGTAACCCTAGTTGGTTTCAGAGGGGACTGGGGGTTCTGTCATCCCCATTTCAAGTTTCTGATGAAAAGTAAACATGATGCAACACTCTAATGCATAACTAGCTAGGATGTGACAACTCACCCCCACTCAAAAGAATCTCGTCCCGAGATTTGGGTTCCTCCGAGAAGAAGGCGGGATACTCGAGTCGAAGACGATCCTCCCTTTCCCAAGTTGCTTCATCCTCGGAATGGTGCGACCATTGAACTTTGAGAAACTTGATGTTATGACGTCGGGTGGTACGTTCGGCCTGATCGAGGATACGAACGGGGTACTCTCGATATGTAAGATTATCTTGGAGATCAAGCGTTTCGTGGTCCACTTCACGGATAGGATCCGAGAAGCAACGCCTGAGTTGAGAAACGTGGAAGACATCGTGAACTCTGGAGAGGTGCGGAGGTAGTTCCAACTGGTAGGCAACTTCTCCTCGTTTGGCAAGAATGCGAAAAGGTCCAATGTAATGAGGAGCCAATTTGCCTTTGATACCGAAACGATGGGTTCCCTTCAGAGGGGTGACCCGAAGATAAGCCTTCTCGTCAACCTCGAAAGTCATAGCCTTATGTTTTCGGTCATATTGACTCTTTTGACGAGATTGGGCTGTTTTCAACTTTTCACGAACGATGCGAACTTGTTCTTCTGCTTCCTGAATCATGTCCGGGCCAAAGAATTGTCTTTCCCCGGTCTCTGACCAGTTAAGGGGTGTTCGACACCGTCGTCCATAAAGAACTTCAAAAGGGGCTTTACCCAAGCTAGATTGATAGCTGTTGTTGTAAGCGAATTCGGCAAATGGAAGGCACTTCTCCCAGTCCATTCCGAAAGAGATAACAGAGGCTCGAAGCATGTCTTCTAGAATTTGGTTGACGCGTTCCACTTGACCACTCGACTGAGGGTGGAAAGCGGTGCTAAAGGAGAGACGGGTTCCCATAGCATTTTGGAAACTTTCCCAAAATCGAGAGGTGAAAAGACTTCCTCGATCCGAGTTAATTTCCAAAGGAACACCATGGAGGGACACTATTCGGGAGATGTACAAATCTGCCAGCTGACTAGCGGTTATACTCTCACGAACAGGTAAGAAATGAGCTACTTTGGAAAGACGATCGACCACGACGAAAATAGCATTATTCCCCCTTTTGGTCCTGGGAAAACCGGTAATGAAATCCATACCAATTTTATCCCATTTCCATTCAGGAATAGCTAAGGGTTGAAGGGTGCCAGCAGGCCGTTGATGCTCTGCTTTTACACGACGACAAACGTCGCAATTTGCGATATGCTGAGCAATTTCTCTCTTCATCCTAGTCCACCAGAACCTCTGGCGTAGGTCCTGATACATCTTAGTACTACCGGGATGAATGGTGAGAGGAGATTCATGAGCCTCCTTAAGGATCAACTGCCGTAGATGCTGGTTCTTGGGAACCACTAGACGGTTCTCAAAGTACACAACGCCATGATCATTTGTGGAGAAACAACTAGCACCTCCGCTAGCAATGTTCTCTTTGATTTTAGATATTCCCTTATCTCGCTTTTGGGCAGCGATGATTTGATCCGTAAGAGTAGGTTTTGCTACCAGGGTGGAGAGAAAACCTTGAGGTACAATGTGAAGGTTAAGCTTCCGAAATTCATCATGGAGAAGCGGTTGACTTTGTTGTAACATCAGATTGTTACAATAAGATTTACGACTTAACGCATCAGCCATGACGTTGGCCTTCCCTGGGGTGTAGGTTATTCCTAAGTCGAAGTCAGTGATCAATTCAACCCAACGTCTTTGCCTGAGATTCAGATCCGGTTGGGTGAAGATGTACTTCAGACTTTGGTGATCAGTGAATATTTCGCAACGATTACCGAGGAGGTAATGTCGCCAGGTCTTAAGTGCATAGACTACGGCTGCAAGCTCTAGATCATGAGTAGGATAATTCTCCTCATGTGGGTGCAATTGCCGTGAAGCGTAAGCAATTACGTGTCGATCTTGCATGAGAATGCAACCTAGTCCTTGTCGCGAGGCGTCGCAGTAGATAACAAAGTCCTTGGAGAAGTCTGGCGGTACCAGTACGGGAGCAGAGGTCAGGCGTCTTTTCAGTTCCTGAAAACTGTGCTCACATTGTGGAGTCCACTCGAACTTCTTATCTTTCTTGAGGAGTTCGGTTAGAGGTTTAGCAACTTTGGAGAAGTTCTCGACAAAGCGACGACAATAGCTCGCTAAGCCCAGAAAACTCCGAACTTGCTTGACCGATTCAGGTGGAGTCCAATTAAGGACGGCTTGAACTCGCTCAGGGTTAACAGCAATACCTTTACCAGATATTACATGACCCAGATAGGTCACTTCTGACAACCAGAATTCACATTTAGAAAATTTGGCATAAAGGCGATGCTCTCGAAGTTTCTTCAACACTAGCCTTAGATGTTCGGCATGTTCTTCCTCGTTCTTGGAGTAGATGAGTATATCATCGAGATAAACTACGACGAATTTATCCAAATACTCCATGAAGATTGAGTTCATTAACCGAGAAAAGGTGGCTGGAGCGTTGGTTAATCCGAAGGACATGACGGTGTACTCGTATTGGCCATAACGAGTAACAAAGGCCGTTTTAGGAATGTCCCCGTTTCTGATTTTGATTTGATGGTAGCCCAACCTTAAATCCATCTTGGAGAAGACTGAGGATCCAGCGAGCTGATCATACAGGTCGTTGATCCTGGGAAGCGGGTATTTGTTCTTGATTGTGACCAAATTGACAGGTCGGTAATCTACAACCATCCGGTCCGTACCATCCTTCTTCTTGACGAATAGGACGGGGCAAGCCCACGGAGATGAACTAGGGCGGATGAAACCCTTTTTCAAGGATTCATCGAGTTGTTTCTTAAGCTCGGCTAGTTCTAGGGGTGCCATCTTATAGGGTCTTCTAGCAATCGGAACGGTTCCGGGGATGAGGTCTATTACGAACTCAACATCCCTGTCAGGTGGAACACCTGGCAATTCCTCTGGAAAGACATCCGGGAAGTCACAGACTACCGGCACGTCCTCAAGGTCTGGCAAGGGGCTGGCGTTAAGAGAATATAATTGTCGCTTGGCTATTCGGGTCAAGACATTGACTATCTTTCCCGAAGGATGGGTGAGTTGAACAGTCCTAGAGAAGCAATCACTTTTGGCTTGATGAGCTGACATCCAGTCCATACCCAAAATGATATTAATATCTGAAGATTTAAGGGCTATCAAGGATGCAAGAAAAACAAGTCTGTCGACTTGGATTTCATTTCCATAACTTACCCTAGAGGTCTGCCATCTAGACCCAGGGGTAGAGATTTCCATAGTGGATGGCAAGTCACAAAATGCAACGTTATGCAAACGAGCATAATTTTCAGATATAAAGGAATGAGAGGCTCCTGTATCGAAAAGAACAGATGCCGCGTGGCAGTTAACAAGAAGCGTACCGAGAACGACGTTGGGGTCCTCTTGAGCTTCTTCGGCAGAGATACAGTTGACATGGCCACGTGAAGCGGTGACCGGTTTAGCATGAAACACTTTTCCTGTCGGCTTGCCACGGCCAACAGCTTTAGCAGATTGATTGGGGTTCGTCTGGGGACACTCACGCATATAATGACCAGATTCCCCACATTTGAAACAAGTCACGGAACTGGTACGTGGAGGAGCATTATTGGTTGGACCCCCATAGGGCTTGGCTGGAGCAGACTGTTGTACCGGGCGAGGCGCTTGGAAGGATGGCCTCGGTGTGAACCTGGGTGGCAGGGCGGTGTTGGGTACCCACACGCGGCGCTTCTGAGGACCAGCACCGGATGAGGAACCCGTGTCACGTCCATGCTTGCGTGTTGCGTCATAATCAGTCTGACCAGTTTCAGCACTGATGGCTTTGTTGACAAGTTTCGAAAAAGATGTGCACTCATGCAGACGGAGGTCGCGGCGAAGCTCAGGACTAAGGCCTTTACGGAACCTTGCTTGCTTCTTGGCGTCCGTAGACACTTCCCCAGTTGCATATCGGGCGAGATTACCAAACTCCCTGCTATAGACATCCACAGAAAGTCGGCCTTGGGTGAAACTGCAAAATTCTTCACGTTTACGGTCCATGAGACCCTCCGGAATGTGATGTTCACGGAAAGCCTCGCTGAACTCAGCCCAAGTAGTGACATGGCCCGCTGGGCGCATAGCTCCATAATTCTCCCACCATAGACTGGCGGGGCCTTCGAGATGATACGCAGCAAAGGTGACCTTGTCAGCCTCCGCTACCAGCGCGGAACGCAGCTTATGAGAGATACTGCGAAGCCAGTCATCAGCGTCGAGAGGCTCGACAGAGTGGTGGAACGTGGGTGGATGCAATTTGATAAAATCACTAAGTGACACCACGTTAGCCCTCTGATGGTGTGCTGTATTCTGTTCGATACGCTCCAACAAACGGTTTGTCTCCCGCTTGTTTCTCTCAGCTTCCATCATCACCTCGGCTAGTGAAGGAGGATGAGGCAGATTTTCATTCCTGGCTTCACTGCCTTCGGCCTGCTCTTGAGAAGCAGGGTTGGCGCGCGTGTTGACCATCCTAGGTAAACAAGACAATGATTTAGTCAGAATGATAAAATTCCGACATAGGATACATAATGTAAGGAATAACTCGGAATGCAAGATGATCATCCGTATGACATGGTAGATACAGAAACTGCTTCTTTATTCCATCGTCATACACACCATACAAGGTTTAGTACAAGACCAAACAAAGTACCATTACGGTGAAAAGGGATTACATCTCATCGGAGGCATTCCAAACTCCTATACATTATTTTTCTACATCTCCGGAAGGAGTACAAACTAGGTCATATCCCACGAGTCACGCGGGACGACAGACGACACAGCTAGTGCGAACTAGGGATACTATCACTAACTCAGACCGATCCGTAGTAGTCCTCGTAGAAGTCACCTCCATAGCCTGGAAGCTCAACATGTTCATCCGGAAACAGACGATCTCGCGGAGCTTGTGGACCATAAGGGCTAGGATGAGGTCGTGGACCAACAAACGGTGGCCTGCGGGGACCGCGAGGTGGGGTGATGCCTCCTACATCACGCCAAACCATCACGTCTGGCAGAGCAGATCTCACAGGATAGAGATCGCGCATATCTGAATATCCAGCTTGCACCGCCGGTGCGAACTGAGTCAAAGTGGCCCAGTGGTCAGCACGGGTATTGAAGAGCTCTAACCTTAAGGCCCGATTTTCACGGTCCTTATCCTCGAGCATCTCAGCAGTGGTGCGAGTTCGTGAATCCTCCTGAGTGGAGTCAGCATAAATAGCTTGGAGATATCCTTGTGCTCCCGGAAGTGATCCTGGCATATACCGGAAATCAGAGTCCCGAAATAAACCAGATCTGACTCGCATAATGGTCATCATGGAATAGGCGGCATCCTGCACAGCCATCTCAATAGTAACCCCGAGTCCATAGGAGCAGTGAAGAGGCTCGGTGGATCCAGGATAAGATGGAAATATCCTGACAGTGCAGAGATACTGGCTTTGATTGAAATCTCGGAATTGCTCTTCGACCGTGTACTCAGGATACCAGCGGTATCCAGCCTCAGTCATTACCCTGACCAACTTAGCAGTATGGCCGGGTACATCTAGGCATCGAGTCAGGCGAACCACTTGATTGAGGTCGCGAGTGTCCATCTGAAAGCATGATCATAATGCAAAGGCATTAGAATTTCTAGCAAAATTCCGGCAGCATAACAGCTGTAAATGCTCAAAAAGGATATTGAGACATTTGACAAAGGATTTTGTACACACTCAACATCATCACATCAAAGTTCTGAACCATTCTGGCTACATAATGTGGTAGTAGAACTGAACTAGGCTTGTAACCATCAAACTTATAAGGTACTACTGATTAGTAACACGTGATCCTGACAGAGAGAATAGATCCTAATTCCTTAACCCCCGGTGGAAGAATGGACTGACTCAGATCAGAATGACATAAGGTATAAGGAGTAAAAAGAGCCTTACGTTCCAACCCACAAACAATTCCCCTACATATAACTAAAGAATTTCTAGACTCAACATCGACCAGTTTGGCTTGAAGAACCTACAGGCAGTCCGGCTCTGATGCCAACGCTGTCAGGACCCCGACTCGATGTCACATCGATCTAGCCGGTAACACTTCATATCACCTTGCGGCCTCACGCACGGTATTCCCACGGGTGTCGCCTTACCTTTGCCCGGGACCGTTTGCGCCTTTTGGCTCACGTATATGATAGTGTCGCTAGCACCCATATGATAAAGAGCCCGGGCTGACATGACTAGTCGTAAACCCAAAGTGGCACAGACTTACAGGGACAGGCATCCATGACCCAGCTTCGAACGTGTCGGTCATCAGCAAGTGGGTCCGGGCTGTAGCACTGGGCTAGCAGGACTCCGGTAAACCGGGCTGTAGCGGGCTAACAGGACTCCGGTACTCAAAGCGTGACATTTCCCCGAAGGGACAGACACAAGAACGAAGAAGGACACATGCCGGCCAGCCTAAGTGTTCCAGAGTAGTAGCAAGCTACCATGGCTCAGCGGTAACACTAGGAGACATTTCCCGGTAAGAGAGGCTACTAAAGATAAACAACTAGATAGTCAGATCCCACACATACCAAGCATTTCAATCATACACACAATATGCTCGATATGTGCAAATACAACGAAGCATCACAACATGACTCTATGACACAAGTACTTTATTTAAGGCTCAGGGAGCCATACATATCATACACACAGGTACGGGTCTCACGACCCAACATACAAGTCATACAGTCATACAAGCCAACAGCGGAAGTACTTTGTCTGGGTACAGACAACTAGTAAAATAAAAGAGGCTTGGAAGCCTAACTATACTACGTGGTCCATCACAAGCTCAGGGTCACCACCTGGGTATTTAGCCTACTCGTTGATGTCAACGTCTACATAGAACCCATCAGAAGGGGTTGCAGCGTCTTCTGTAAAAATGTAGATTATAGCAACATGAGTACAAAGGTACTCAGCAAGACTTACATCAGATCCTACATACATGCATAGTATCAAGAAGGGTCGGTGGAGTTATTGCAGCAAGCCAGCTTTGACTCTTGGCTAGGCTATCCTACGATACTCCAACTTGAAATAGTTTTGCGCACACGAGTCCACTACTCACCACTTCAATACACTACCGAGGATCCACCTCCGTCTTCCTACGGAAGAGCCATCCTCAGCACTCACACTTATCTTGAGGCTTTTAACAGTTTCCATTTACTTGTCTATGAACTGTATAGGCAACCAAGTAGTCCTTTACCGCGGACGCGGCTATTCGAATAGATCATGTTAACCCTGCAGGGGTGTACTTCTTCATACATGTTTCCACCACTTAGCGTCTGCACACGACATGTGCTCGGCAGACTTCAAGCGAAAGCCGACGTGGGTGTAGACCACGACCTACCTAAACACTTAAGCCTCTAGTCCAGGTTTATCGCCTATTCAGGTTCCATCCGCAGGGAGTCCGACCGAGGTTTCCCATACGGCCCCGAACGATGTGAACAGGGTTCCCGAGATACCTAACGGGTATTCGGTACACCCGGCCACGTACCTACCGCATCACAGCCCACCCCTACGGTCAGCGCTGTCCACGGCCTCCAGTAGGCTACAAACACCAGAAACTACTTGCAACTCCTGGACAGAGAGCTAAGGTGAATAAGAAGTCGAGCGGGGTCATATTTCAGGGCCCAATGTATGGTAGTAGCTGATTCTTAAATCACACATACAGATCTCAGTGCTTAAGGTCGGCTTCAATGAAACAACCCACCATGTACTCCTACATGGCCTCTCATCGATACCTTTACCAAATCGTGTTCACCACACCACTCTCATTACCGACATAATCATTTCACTCTAGCCCATCACCCAGATGAACCAGACCTGACACGACTCTAAGCATAGCAGGCTTAGCAAGGTAGGAACAACACATACATATGGCTCAATCAACTCCTACACATGCTAGTGGGTTTCATCTAGTTACTGTGGCAATGACAGGTCATGTAGAGGAAATGGGTTCAACTACCGTAACACACAGCAGTTTGAATCGCGTTGTCTTAATGCAGTAAAAGAGAGCAGGAGCGAGAACATGGGATTGTATCGATATGATCAGATGGTTGGTTGCTTGCCTGATGGTTCGTTGCACGGATACGGTTCTTCGTTAGGGTAATCACGGTACTCCTCGGGGACAGATCCTGTCGCAAAGGACATCGATACACAAACATCACCAAACAATATGCAACAATATGATGCATGCATGAAACATGGCAATATGAGTGTGTTGGGCTAATGCAACTAAAACCAGAAGGGTTTGAACAAATTTGAATCAAGGATTCAAATTTCAAATTCAAATATGGCCTTTTAAAGTGCCTTTTCTTGTTCTGATTAAAACATCAACTTAACTTGTTTGATCATGCATGGAAATGGTACAGATGGATAGATTGGATTTTTCTGATCATTTTTCATATATAATTTGTCCAATTTGGAGTTACAGAATAAAAGTTATGAATTTTTGAAGTTTAATTAATATTCTGGAATTTCCTGATTTAATTCAACGCTGTCAGGACCCCGACTCGATGTCACATCGATCTAGCCGGTAACACTTCATATCACTTTGCGGCCTCACGCACGGTATTCCCACGGGTGTCGCCTTACCTTTGCCCGGGACCGTTTGCGCCTTTTGGCTCACGTATATGATAGTGTCGCTAGCATCCATATGATAAAGAGCCCAGGCTGACATGACTAGTTGTAAACCCAAAGTGGCACAGACTTACAGGGACAGGCATCCATGACCCAGCTTCGAACGTGTCGGTCATCAGCAAGTGGGTCCGGGCTGTAGCACTGGGCTAGCAGGACTCCGGTAAACCGGGCTGTAGCGGGCTAACAGGACTCCGGTACTCAAAGCGTGACATTTCCCCGAAGGGACAGACACAGGAACGAAGAAGGACACATGCCGGCCAGCCTAAGTGTTCCAGAGCAGTAGCAAGCTACCATGGCTCAGCGGCAACACTAGGAGACATTTCCCGGTAAGAGAGGCTACTAAAGATAAACAACTAGATAGTCAGATCCCACACATACCAAGCATTTCAATCATACACACAATATGCTCGATATGTGCAAATACAACGAAGCATCACAACATGACTCTACGACACAAGTACCTTATTTAAGGCTCAGTGAGCCATACATAACATACACAAAGGTACGGGTCTCACGACCCAACATACAAGTCATACAGTCATACAAACCAGCAGCGGAAGTAACTTGTCTGAGTACAGACAACTAGTAAAATAAAAGAGGCTTGGAAAGCCTAGCTATACTACGTGGTCCTTCACAAGCTCAGGGTCACCACCTGGGTCTTTAGCCTACTCGTTGATGTCAACGTCTACATAGAACCCATCAGAAGGGGTTGCAGCGTCTTCTGTAAAATGTAGATTATAGCAACATGAGTACAAAGGTACTCAGCAAGACTTACATCAGATCCTACATACATGTATAGTATCAAGAAGGGTTGGTGGAGTTATTGCAGCAAGCCAGCTTTGACTCTTGGCTAGGCTATCCTACGATACTCCAAGTTGAAATAGTTTTGCGCACACGAGTCCACTACTCACCACTTCAATACACTACCGAGGATCCACCTCCGTCTTCCTACGGAAAAGCCATCCTCGGCACTCACACTTATCTTGAGGCTTTTAGTAGTTTCCATTTACTTGTCTATGAACTGTATAGGCAACCAAGTAGTCCTTTACCGCGGACGCGGCTATTCGAATAGATCATGTTAACCCTGCAGGGGTGTACTTCTTCATACATGTTTCCACCACTTAGCGTCTGCACACGACATGTGCTCGGCAGACTTAAAGCGAAAGCCGACGTGGGTGTAGACCACGACCTACCTAAACACTTAAGCCTCTAGTCCAGGTTTATCGCCTATTCAGGTTCCATCCGCAGGGAGTCCGGCCGAGGTTTCCCATACGGCCCCGAACGATGTGAACAGGGTTCCCGAGATACCTAACGGGTATTCGGTACACCGTGCCACGTACCTACCGCATCACAGCCCACCCCTACGGTCAGCGCTGTCCACGGCCTCCAGTAGGCTACAAACACCAGAAACTACTTGCAACTCCTGGACAGAGAGCTAGGGTGAATAAGAAGTCGAGCGGGGTCATATTTCAGGGCCCAATGTATGGTAGTAGCTGATTCTTAAATCACACATACAGATCTCAGTGCTTAAGGTCGGCTTCAATGAAACAACCCACCATGTACTCCTACATGGCCTCTCATCGATACCTTTACCAAATCGTGTTCACCACACCACTCTCATTACCGACGTAATCATTTCACTCTAGCCCATCACCCAGATGAACCAGACCTGACACGACTCTAAGCATAGCAGGCATAGCAAGGTAGGAACAACACATACATATGGCTCAATCAACTCCTACACATGCTAGTGGGTTTCATCTAGTTACTGTGGCAATGACAGGTCATGCAGAGGAAATGGGTTCAACTACCGTAGGACACAGCAGTTTGAATCGCGTTGTCTTAATGCAGTAAAAGAGAGCAGGAGCGAGAACATGGGATTGTATCGATATGATCAAATGGTTGGTTGCTTGTCTGATGGTTCGTTGCACGGATACAGTTCTTCGTTAGGGTAATCACGGTACTCCTCGGGGACAGATCCTGTCGCAAAGGACACCGATACGCAAACATCACCAAACAATATGCAACAATATGATGCATGCATGAAACATGGCAATATGAGTGTGTTGGGCTAATGCAACCATAACCAGATGTGTTTGAACAAATTTGAATCAAAGATTCAAATTTCAAACTCAAACATGGCCTCTTTAAGTGCTTTTCCTTATTCTGCTTAAAACATCAATTTAACTTGTTTGATCATGCATGAAAATAGTACAGATGGATAGATTGGATTTTTCTGATCATTTTTCATATATAATTTGTCCAATTTGGAGTTATAGAATAAAAGTTATGAATTTTTGAAGTTTAAATAATATTCTGGAATTTCCTGATTTAATTTAAATCCAGAAATTCAATTACTGCGTCAGCCTGACGTCACAGTGGCATCAGCAGGTCAACAGGGCTGGCTCGGGTCAAACCTGACGTGTGGGGTCCACACGTCAGTGACACAGGGGCTAATCCCGCGTTGACCCGGGCTGGTTAGCTTTGACTAGGCCCTGGGCCCACTTGTCAGCGTCAGTAGGTGGGGGGGTTAGTGACTAATTAACTAAGCCACGTCAGCCCGCCGGAGTTCTGGCCGGCGGCGACCATTAGCGCGGCGGCGAGAGTGGTTTTGGTCGTTTCGGCCATCAAATGGACCGCGGAGGGCATCTACGTGTTGCTGAGGTTGAGCCACGTCTATTGGTGGTGGTGGTTGGGCTCGGGGTGGCCGGAGTTGACGGCGGCGAGCTCGGCTGCGGCGGCCGGAGTTCGGGTGCGGTCGGGATCAGTGTTGCAGGGGGTTTGGGGAGGCGTTGGTGCGTTCTACGTGCTCCTGGTGATGTGTGGAGCACGATGGTGTGCTCGGTTGGGCGCTACGGCGACCGTGGCCACGACGGCGACATCGCCGGCGGCGTGGAGCTCTCGGTCGAGGTGGAGCTAGGGCCTAGAGGTCGGGAGAGACCAGGGAAGAAGGGGGAAACGCTCCGGGGGCTCACCGCGGTTGCAGTGGGCGTCGAAGCGGGCTCGGGGACGCGCCGGAGACGACGAATTTGACGGCGACGGTGGTCGGAGCCCGAAGAGGGGAACGGCGACGTGGCGGCGATGCAGGGCTTCCGGAGACCCGTGGAGCGGTGGGGAGGAAGAGGGAGTTGAGGCGGAGCTCCTGAGCTAGTCGGGGGAGCGAGGGGTGGTCGGAGACGGTGGCTATGGCGAACGGCGGCGACGGTGGTGTTCGGTCGGGCGGGAGAGAGAGCGAGGGAGAGCCGGGGAGAGTGAATGGGGTGTCGGCGAGGTCGGGGCGACGACCAGAAGACGATCCACGCGGCGCAACGGCGACCAGGGCGATGCAGAGAGGCTGGGTGGTGCGTGGCGAGCTCGGGCGCGCCATGCTCACCTCCCTGCCTGCTCTGGCAAGGGGAAGCAGCTGGCTGGCACGGGCCAGCACAGTGCTGGGCCGGCTGGGCTGGGCAGGTAGGTCCAGGTAAGTCTACTCCTTTTATTTATTTTCTGTTTTCTGTTTTTATTTAATATATCTGCAACTTTGTTGAATTAAATAAAATACCTAGGCAACTCCAAAAATCACCAAACTACTCCTGGTCCATAGTTGGATTATTTCCAACATGAAACATTTTAGTTTGGAGATATTTGAGCATTTAAATATTTTATATTATTTTAAATGCCCAAATTCAAATATCTATGATTTAATTCAAAAACCCTAAGATGGCCTAGAAAAATGGGCACCACTTTTGGCAGAGGTTCTGAACCAAGGCAAAAATGATGGGCATTTTAGAAGGGCATTTCAGGTTCATTGAAAAATTATTTTAGTAACCCTAGTTGGTTTCAGAGGGGACTGGGGGTTCTGTCATCCCCATTTCAAGTTTCTGATGAAAGAGTAAACATGATGCAACACTCTAATGCATGACTAGCTAGGGTGTGACAGGCGCATTCCCCCGTGGCTTTGTACTTTTCGAGCGATGCCAGGGTGCGGCTTTAGTGGAGGGCCTAGAGGCCTCTCTGTCGCGGCCACGGGGTGTCCGGTCGGCCGTATTGTGCGCTGGTGATGTAGGTTTATATGCTTCCTCTAATCGGGGCAGCAGCTTGCATTTGGGGTAGCTTTTGGAGGGGCGTTCGAGCTCGTACTCTTCGGCCGCAAGGACTTCAGTCCATCTGTCGGCTAGCAAATCTTGGTCAGCTCTAAGTTGTTGCTGCTTTTTCTTGAGGCTGCTGGCCATGGCCATAAGCCTGCGTTTAAAACGCTCTTGTTCAACGGGATCCTCAGGCACGACGAATTCGTCGTCGTCAAGGCTTGCCTCGTCTCCGGAGGGAGGCATATAATTGTCGTCCTCTACCTCTTTGTCTGCCGCTCTCTCATGAGGGCTGGCTTCTCAATCCTCATGTGCTGAATCTTGCTGGAGGGGATTGTCTTCAGCACTGTCCGGGGTGTTATTATCTCCGGTTCCAGAATCTCCATTCTTGCTGTGGCGGGATTTTGAACGGCGCCGCTGATGCCGGCGCTTGGGGTCGTCCTCCACTGTTTCATCGCCATTCCCATCCTTTGGGATGTCCACCATGTATATGTCGTATGACGAGGTGGCTTTCCAGTGCCCCGTAGGCGCTGGTTCTTTGTTGTCTCCGGCATCGTCGTCCGTACCGTCGATGTCTTCGGAGTTGAAGTCTAGAATGTCGGTTAGGTCGTCGATAGTGGCTACAAAGTGGGTGGTGGGTGGGCTTTGAATTTCTCCGTCGTCCGCATCCCAACCGTCCTAACTGTGATCCGGCCAAGGCTCCCCTGATAAAGAGAGATGCTTTAGCGAATTCAGGATGTCGCCAAAAGGCGAGTGCTGAAAGATGTCCGCAGCGGTGAACTCCATGATCGGCGCCCAATCGGATTCGATTGGAAGGGGCGTGGGAGGTTCGGAGTGTGGCGAGGAGTCTGACACCTCAGAGTCACGAGCTTCACAAGGGACAGGGTTGGTATTCGGCTCCATCGCCGTAGAGGTAGCTGCCCCCGAGGCGGTGTCTAGCCACCCATCCTCGATCGGCGCAGTCGGCTCCGAGTTAATGGTCGGAGCGGACTCTTGTGCGGCCTCCAGGACACTGTCCGGCAGCAGAGCAAGATCATGCCCATCGTGACAGTGCGGCGCGCTCGGCTGTGGCTCGAATCCGTCGAAGATCAAGTCTCTGCGGATGTCGGCCGCATAATTCAAACTTCCAAATCTGACCTGATGGCCAGGGGCGTAGCTTCCGATCTGCTCCAAATGGCCAAGCGAATTGGCCCGCAGTGCAAAGCCGCCGAACATGAAGATCTGTCCGAGGAGAAAAGTCTCACCCTGGACCGCATTGTTGTTGATGATCGAAGGAGCCATCGGGCCTATGAGTGACGACACAGAGGAACTCTCAATGAAAGCACCAATGCCGGTGTCAAAATCGGCGGATCTCGGGTAGGGGGTCCCGAACTGTGCATCTAGGCGGATGGTAACAGGAGACAAGGGACACGATGTTTTTACCCAGGTTCGGGCCCTCTCGATGGAGGTAAAACCCTACTCCTACTTGATTGATATTGATGATATGGGTAGTACAAGCGTAGATCTACCACGAGATCAAGGAGGCTAAACCCTAGAAGCTAGCCTATGGTATGATTGTTGTTCGTCCTATGGACTAAAACCCTCTGGTTTATATAGACATCGGAGAGGGCTAGGGTTACACAGAGTCGGTTACAATGGTAGGAGATCTACATATCCATACTGCCAAGCTTGCCTTCCATGCCAAGGAAAGTCCCATCCGGACACGGGACGAAGTCTTCAATCTTGTATCTTCATAGTCTTGGAGTCCGGCCAATGATGATAGTTCGGCTATCCGGACACCCCCTAGTCCAGGACTCCCTCAGTTATCATGTGACGTCCCTTTGCATTGTGATACTTCACAAAACTCGGGAAGCATCAGTGTCCTCCTGACTCATCACCATGCTCATTATACTGAAATCCTCATTACCGGTTTTGTTCTTCTTTCACATGATTGTGTTCCCGCATCCCCGTGACAAAGTCACATGTGTATGGACAGCCGATGATTGATGCCATCACACCAAGAGGGTCCTAAGAATATCTCTCCATCGTCAGAGGAGCAAATACCACTCTCGAGCTATCTAGTCCCTTGTCAAACTTTCCAATGAATCTGTAATTAAGTTGTCGTTATGATCATTCTGTTACATACAGGTGGCATTTGAGCAGCCCCAAAGCCCACCGTACGGTAAAAAGTGACTACGATACTCTCATGGTCTAAGGAGCAAAGTCACACGTTAACACTCCATATTATTACAATTGAATACAGACGATATTAACTCAATTCATAACGAACAAGATTGGGTCGCTTCAATATGATCGTTCTTCCAAGGTCATAATCACAATTTATTTAGGACTATCATTACACTTAACGATACCCTAAGATACGGAAAACGTGATCAACAACAACACTTGAGCTAGTCCTAGAGGCGAGACTAGGGATCTTTATATTTACTGTTTATCATTTCACACGTGCATATGAGTTTTCCACTGAATCGCATATTCCAGGATCATAGCAGTTATAGCATAGAATATAAACTCTATAATGATGAATATGGAAATATAATAATACAAATATTATTGCCTCCAGGGAATATTTCCAACATGGTGCGTGCGGGCTTCGCCATTGGTGAGGACCGTGCGTGCAACATGGACATGCTATAGGAGGAGGAGGAGGCCAACTTCTGACCGGCGCAGGCCGACTAGGCCTACAACCTTGGCCTCCTCAAGGAGCACTAGTGCATGGAGGAGTAACTTGCCATCGGCACGGCCATTGCGCTGGCCATTGACGTGGTGTAGAAGGAGGCGTTGATTGACTCCTACCGCCCCGCCCATGACATCCGTCGCAACCGCTGGCTGCACCACTAGTATCAGGTGGAATTGGCGGCCAACTACATGAAGTTTGACGAGGCGGTGGTTGAGGTATGGGGCAAGAGCCAAAATGAGGAGGACATCGCCAGCTCCGCCCCGGTCGCACCCCGCCGCCACGACCACAAAGCCGACACGTCCGCAGGCATCGCTGGCAGCGAGGAAGAGTAGTGCATGGTAGGTCGCCACCGCTCGGGTCCCAAGAAGGGCGCCGCTCTTCCCTTCCCATTGAAGCCAAGCTTGGTGGGCTAGATATTGTTGACCGATTAGCCGCTTGGCGGGTGACATGGTGGCGGACAACTTCACTCCCCGGGGCTCCAGAGGCGAAGGTTACGGATGCGAAGTTGGAGAGCGGCGATGTAGAACTGGAGAAGGCGAAGGCAATAGCCAGAGCTTCAGTTCTTGGGGCTCATGGCCGAACATGGGGAACGGGCGTTGTCGGTCATTTAAAGTAGGGTTTAGTCCGGTTTATATGAAAAGCGTAATGAATTTCGTCCGGTTTATGTGACAAATGTTCAAAATGTAATGACTTTCATTCGGTTTAAATGAAATCTGCCATGGTTGCATGAATTTCGTCTGGTTAGTTCAAACAGTGGTTGAAATGTATGCAGGAAACCCTGGATGACCTGATGAAGTCATGTACCTAGGGTAGGGTCATGGACCTGCCCAAGGTACCCTTCCCAAGGACACCTTTAGAAGAAACTCCATTCTAGTCGACCTGGAAGGATTCCACTCGACGGACTCAAAGACACTCGACCATGAAGATTCACTCGACCACCAGGAATCCAAGAGCCACTCTGTATCCAAACGGTCTGTAATTAAGTAGTCTTTATGGCCATGATGACACTTTATGTAAGGCGTTACCTCTAATGCCAGGCCTTAATGTACTTTAAACGCTCCGCTACGTGGGCTGGCTGGGTCCTGGCTGACACTATATAAGCCACCCCCCTCCACTGGCAGAAGGGTTCGCACCCCTGTAACTCATATGCTTATAATCCAGTCGACCGCCTCCGGGCTCCGAGACGTAGGGCTGTTACTTCCTCCGAGAAGGGCCTGAACTCGTAAATCCCTTGCGTATACAACTACTCCATAGCTAGGATCTTGCCTCTCCATACCTACCCCCCATTCTACTGTCAGTCTTAGTACCACGACAGTTGGCGCCCACCATGGGGCAGGTGTCTTAGCGACTTATTGGAGAAGTTGCAATTGTTCCGATCGCCTTCATCATGTTTTCTGGCGGACTTCTGGTCGAGGGCCGCGAGATCCGTCTCGGCGCGCTCATGTTCATCGCCGACGACTCCGCTTGGCTCCAGGAGGCTCCACTCGACATCGACGCGGTTCCCATCCGCGGGGCGACGCATTTTCGTGCATGTGTCCACGGCGTCCTGCTGTGGCAACCGTCGGCTCTGTATCGGTCGACTCCTGTGTCTTGAGGGAGTCCTGGACTACGGGGTGTCCGGATAGCTGGACTATCATCATCGGCCGGACTCCAAGACTATGAAGATACAAGATTGAAGACTTCGTCCCGTGTCCGGATGGGACTTTCCTTGGCGTGGAAGGCAAGCTTGGCAATACGGATATGTAGATCTCCTACCATTGTAACCGACTCTGTGTAACCCTAGCCCCCTCCGGTGTCTATATAAACTGGAGGGTATTTAGTCCGTAGGACGAACAACCATGACAACAATCATACCATAGGCTAGCTTCTAGGGTTTAGCCTCCTTGATCTCGTGGTAGATCCACTCTTGTACTACCCATATCATCAATATTAATCAAGCAGGCGTAGGGTTTTACCTCCTGGGTAAAAACATCGTGTCCCTTGTCTCCTGTTACCATCCGCCTAGACGCACAGTTCGGGACCCCCTACCCGAGATCCGCCGGTTTTGACACCGACATTGGTGCTCTCATTGAGAGTTCCTCTGTGTCGTCACCGATTGGCTCGATGGCTCCTTCGATCATCAACAACAACGACGCAGTCCAGGGTGAGACTTTTCTCCCCGGATAGATCTTCGTATTCGGCGGCTTTGCACTGCGGGCCAATTCGCTTGGCCATCTGGAGCAGATCGAAAGCTATGCCCCTGGCCGTCAGGTTAGATTTGGAAGTCTAAACTTCACGGCTGACATCCGCGGGGACTTGATCTTCGACGGATTCGAGCCACAGCCGAGCTCGCCGCACTATCACGATGGGCATGATTTAGCTCTGCTGCCGGACAGCACCCTGGAGGCCGGACACGAGTCCGCCCCGACCCTTAGTTCGGAGCCAACTGCACAGATCGAGGACGGGTGGCTAGACACCGCCTCGGGGGCTGCAATCTCTACGGCGATGGAGCCGAATACTAACCTTGTCCCTTGTAAAGCTTGTGACTCCGAGGTGCCGGACTCCTGGCCGGACTCTGAACCTCCTGCGCCCCTACTAATCGAATCCGATTGGGCGCCGATCATGGAGTTCACCGCCACGGACATCTTTCAGCACTCACCCTTTGGCGACATTCTGAATTCGCTAAAGTATCTCTTGTTATTAGGAGAGCCCTGGCCGGACTGCGGTCAGGACGGTTGGGATGCGGACGACAAAGAAATTCAAAGCCCACCTACCACCCACTTTGTAGCCACTGTCGACGATCTAACCGACATGCTAGATTACGACTCCGAAGACATCGATGGTATGGACGACGATGCTGGAAACGACCAAGAACCAGCGCCTACGAGGCACTGGAAGACCACCTCGTCATAGGACATATACATGGTGGACATCCCAAAGGATGGGAACGGCGAGGATGCAGCAGAGGAAGGCTCCTCCAAGAAACAGCCCAAGCGTCGGCGTTAGCGGCGCCGCTCTAAATCCCGCCACAGCAAAAATGGAGATTCCGGCACCGGAGATAATAACACCCCAGAGAGTGCCGAAGATAACCCCCTCCAGCAAGATTCAGCACAGGAGGACGGAGAAGCCAGCCCTCACGAGAGAGCGGCAGACGAAGAGGTAGAGGATGATAATTACATGCCTCCCTCTGGAGACGAGGCAAGCCTCAACGACAACGAATTCGTCGTGCCTGAGGATCCCGTCGAACAAGAGCGCTTTAAACGCAGGCTAATGGCCATGGCAAACAGCCTAAAGAAAAAGCAGCAATAGCTGCGAGCTGATCAAGACCTGCTAGCCGACAGATGGACTGAAGTCCTTGCGGCCGAAGAGTATGAACTTGAACACCCCTCCAAAAGCTACCACAAACGCAAGTTGCTCCCTCGACTAGAGGAGGAGACATATAAACCTGCATCACTAGAGCACAATACGGCTGACCGACCACCTCGTGGCCGCGACAGAGAGGCCTTTAGGCCCCCAATTAGAACTGTACCCCGGCATCGCTCGAAAAGAACAAGGCCACAGGGGAACGCTCCGGACTTGCGAGATATATTGGAGGATAAGGAAAGACAATCAAGATCGATCTACGGATCGCGTGGGCGCCCCACGGCACGCGACGACAATCGTCGCACCGGACACAGCAAGTCCGGCCGGGCCGAACACAGTAGACAAAGCTCGTTGGAGCTACGTCGTGACATAGCGCAATACAGAGGCGCCGCACACCCACTATGCTTCACAGATGAAGTAATGGAGCATGAAATCCCCGAAGGGTTTAAACCCGTGAACATTGAATCATACGATGGCACAACAGACCCCGCGGTTTGGATCGAAGACTACCTCCTTCATATTCACATGGCCCGTGGTGACGATCTTCACGCCATCAAATATCTCCCACTCAAGCTTAAAGGACCAGCTCGGCATTGGCTCAACAGCTTGCCAGCAGAGTCAATTGGGTGTTGGGAGGACCTGGAAGCCGCATTCCTCGAAAACTTCCAGGGCACATACGTGCGACCACCAGACGCCGATGACTTAAGCAACATAATTCAGCAGCCAGACGAATCGGCCAGACAGTTTTGGACACGATTCTTAACAAAGAAAAATCAAATCGTCGACTGTCCGGATGCAGAGGCCCTCGCAGCCTTCAAACATAACATCCACGACGAGTGGCTAGCCCGGCACCTAGGACAGGAAAAGCCGAAATCCATGGCAGCCCTCACATCATTCATGACCCGCTTCTGTGCGGGAGAGGACATCTGGCTAGCCCGCAGCAACAACCTCAGCAAAAATTCTGGCAGTCCGGATAACAAGGACCGCAATGGCAGGTCGCGTCGCAACAAAAACAAATGCCGCGTTAACGGCAGTAACACTGAGGATACGGCCGTCAACGCCGGATTCAGAGGCTCCAAACCCGGTGAGCGGAAGAAGCCATTCAAAAGAACTACTCTGGGTCCGTCCAATTTGGACCGAATACTTGACCGCTCGTGCCAGATACACGGCACCCCTGAAAAGCCAGCCAATCACACAAACAGGGATTGTTGGGTATTCAAGCAGTCAGGCAAGTTAATCGCCGACAACAATGACAAGGGGCCGCATAGCGACGACGAGGAAGAGACCCAGCCACCGAACAATAGAGGACAGAAGGGTTTCCCCCCACAAGTGCGGACGGTAAACATGATATACGCAACCCACATACCCAAGAGGGAGCAGAAGCATGCACTTAGGGACGTATATGCGATGGAGCCAGTTGCCCCGAAGTTCAATCCATGGTCCTCTTGCCCGATCACTTTTGATCGAAGGGACCACCCCACCAGTATCCAACATGGCGGATTTGCCGCATTGGTTTTAGACCCAATCGTCGATGGACTTCACCTCACCAGAGTCCTGATGGACGGAGGCAGCAGCCTGAATCTGCTTTATGAGGACACAGTGTGCAAGATGGGCATAGACCCCTCAAGGATTAAACCTACAAAGACGACCTTCAAAGGCGTCATACCAGGTGTAGAGGCCAATTGTACAGGCTCAGTCACATTGGAAGTGGTCTTCGGATCCCCGGATAACTTCCGAAGCGAGGAGTTAATCTTCGACATAGTCCCGTTTCGCAGCAGCTATCACGCTCTGCTTGGACGGACCACGTTTGCAAAGTTCAACGCGGTGCCGCATTACGCATACCTCAAGCTCAAGATGCCAGGCCCTCGAGGAGTCATCACGGTCAACGGAAACACTGAACGCTCCCTCCGGACGGAGGAACACATAGCGGCTCTCACGGCAGAAGTACAGAGCAGCCTCTTAAGGTAATTTTCGAGTCCGGCCGTTAAGCGACCGAACACGGCCAAAGGCGCCCGGAGTAACCTACAACAAGACCACCTGGCATGTTCCGAGCACGCGTAGCAATGCGGCCCCAACCCCAGCCCCTGCCAAGTTGCAAGACTGGTCCTTCGCATACATCATTACGCTTTGGAGATACCGTGGGCATAGGGGGAGGGGCACGGCCACCACAGGCCCAGAATGCGGCTTAACCGCACCGGGGGCTGCCAAGTGTGTGACTCTTTTTATTTTTCTTCTTTTTTTATGCACAGGACTCCGTTCACCAGAAGCCCTGTCCGGCAGTAGACCTGCCGAACACACGATGCAACAGCGAGGGGATAAGAAGGGCTACGACAAGTATCCAGGTGGTCTCCATTACGAGCATTAAATCCGTTTTCATACACCAATCCGCAGCCTACCCCTGGAGGGTGACATGTTTAATAGTCTTACCCCTTGCTTACCGCACTATTTGTATCGTTCTGCATTCATCGCAGAATTCCTTGAATAAACAATGCATCGCTTTTCGCTTATAATTGCATTTCTTTCTTATATATATGTTCATTTATGACATCTTGCATCCGTACACTTTGGTACGGCCGAATACACCAGGGGCTTAAATTCCCCGCATTATGGTGTAATAAGTCCAAACACTTTCGCAAGTGCGGCACCCCGAACTTATAGCATTATATGCATCGGCTCCGAATCATGTCTTGGGTCAATAGTTGGGTTTGCCTGGCTCCCATGTTTTGGTACCTTACGTTCCGTTTTATCGGCTAAGGTAGCACTGGGAGAACCACTGCGATTGCGCCCCGGTTGAGCTGGGCAAGCGCCTCAGTGGAGAAAGCTAAAACTGACCGTCATGATAAGGCGAGAGCTGGTTGCTGTTCGAGAGGTTTTTTCGAGTCCCTAAAGACTTATGCCGCTTAGAGCGAGGAACCGGTTTCGTCCGGCCCAGGCGTGGATAGCGCCCCGAACTCGGTCTTCCGAACACTAGGGGCTTCGCCGAAATTTAAAATTATAGAATTCTATGGCTAAGTGAGAGTGTTCAAGCATTACAAGTCCGGTTGCCTCGTTCGTTGTGTTGAGCGCCTCCCTAGATGGACCCAAATATGGGAACAAGAGTGCTCAAGTTTATCCCGAACACCCCAGCACTAGTGGCATGGGGGCTGAAGCCGACGACTTGCCATCTCTCAGATTTGATAAACGGACGCACAGAGGGTAATATTTTAAATTAAAAAGCGTTGCTTAGCGCATATGAACAAGGTTTTCAGCGCACAGGATAACAAAATGCGAGACTACTCAAATATTACATCTTTGGAGCACTCATCCGCAATCATGCGGGCACCCTTCAGGACACTCTTATAATACATTTCGGGCGTACGATACTCCTTGCCCACCGGCGACGCGTCCGTCAGCAGCTTCTCAGCGTCCATCCTGCCCCAGTGCACCTTTGCACGGGCAAGGGCCCGACGGGCACCTTCAATGCAAGCGGAATGCTTGACGGCCTCCACCCAGGGACACGCTTCCACCAGCCGCCGTACTAGGCCGAAGTAGCTCCCAGGCATAGCCTCCTTGGGCCACAGCCGAACCATGAGGCCCTTCATGGCATGTTCGGCTACCTTGTGGAGCTCGACCAGCTGCTTCAGCTGGTCGCTAAGGGGCACCAGATGTCCGGCCTCAGCATATTGAGACCAGAAGACCTTCTCCGTCGAGCTCCCCTCCTCGGCCCGGTAGAAAGCGACAGCATCTGACATGTTGTGGGGCAGATCCACGAATACTCCTGGAGAGCTCCGAATTCGGGTAAGTAATAGGTAATTCACATTCACATGCTTGCTTTGCATGAAAAATGCCTTACCTGCTGCTATTTTCTTCAAATCCTCGACCTCTTGGAGGGCCTTGTGGGCTTCGGCCTTAGCGGCTTTGGCGCTCTCAAGAGCCGATGCAAGCTCGGACTCTCGAGTCCTTGAGTCGCGCTCCAAACCCTCATGTTTTTCCATGAGAGCCTGGAGCTCTTGCTGCACCTCCACACCCGCGCCTCCTGCTTCTCCCACTCGGCTCGCTCTGCGGCCGCATTGCGTTCGGCCGCAGACACCGCCTCCTTCAGGGTCGCCACCTCGTTCGTGGCCCCTGTAGTACCCATGTTATCCTTGCTATTTCTCTTGCAACCAAAATCCTTTTCTGTAAGGTACAAATTTAATACGGTGTTACTCACGTTCCTTGTCCTCGAGTTGCTTCTTGGCACGGCCGAGCTCGCTCTCGGACCGCTCGAGGTTCTGCTTCAAAGCATCGACCTCCGCAGTCAGTGCGGCAGAGGTCAGCAGCGCAGCATGCAATCCCATATTGACACATTTTTTAGACCTCCTGCGTATATCTTTTTAGATCCTCAGTCCGGCTTTTATTTTCGAACACCGAACCGAGCATCAGGGGATACCATCTATGTGGTATTATATTACATATTTTAAATTTCTTACCTCAAAGCCTGTTAGAAGGCTGTTGCAGGCCTCGGTCAGCCCGCTCTTGGCGAGCTGAACCTTCTGAGTCACCGCACTCATGATAGTGCGGTGTTCTTCCTCGATGGAAGCACCATTGAGCGCCTCCAACAAGTTATCCGGCGCCTCCGGTTGGACGGCGGCCGCCGGTGTCACAGTCTTGCCCTTCTTACGAAGGGGCCACCTGCCGGACTCTGGAACTACTACAGGATCCGGTACGGAGTCCGGTACAAAGTCCGGGAGGTTGCCCTATGGCACCTCCAGAGCCTCCCCCTCCTGGCGGGTCCCCTCTTGGGATCCCACCTCGGCGTCATCAGCGTCACGAGGGGTGGAGGTGGTCGAAAGGGAATCCATATCCGACGTAGCCAAGGACCCGCTCGACGAAGCGGGAAGATCGTCCTTGGCCGGACTACATGTTGTATGCGGCATTAGAAGGACACCACGCGGCAAAAAGAGAAATTATAAATCATCTAGGAATTCGGACACTTACGATCTTGCCAGGGGCTTGGCCCTTGAGGGCCACTCCTCGTCGTCGTCGTCGCTGTTGGCGGAGCAGTCCGGAGGGAGGGTCCATCCTTTCTTGGACCCTTCGGCCGCCCCCGTTGGGGAGGCCTTCCTCTTCTTCTCTCCCCCCGCTGGGGGAGAGTCCTCTTTCTCCTCCTCCTCGGGGGAGGAGTCCGCCTCGGAGTCATCGGAAGATGAGTCCGATACCACCTGGTGTCGGGAACACCTTCGGGTTCCCGTGGCCTTTTTCTTGGCCTTCTTCTCCGGCACCACGTAAAGTGCCGGGAAAAGCAGCCCCGTCAAACGGGTGTCCGCTGGGTCTTCTGGAAGGGGAGCCCGACAGTTAACCTGTCCGGACGTCTTCTGCCAGTCGTGTTAAAGGCATTGGGAGTTTTTAGATCCCACATAGAGTCAAACTGTGAAAGAAATGAGTGTCCCATAAAGGATAACATAGCTTACCTCGCCGGCCGGGCGCTGCGTGCTGAATCCGCGATCTTTAGTTGCGGATGCAGGGGCTTCTCCGCCCTTGAACAGCACCCTCCAAGCAGCTTCGTACGTCGTGTTGAAGATCCCGCTCAGGGTCCGGTGCTGTGCCGGATCAAACTCCCACAGATTGAAGGCCCGTTGTTGGCAGGGGAGAATCCGGCGGATGGGCATGACCTGGATCACGTTGACAAGCTTAAGCTTCTTGTTCACCAGGGTCTGGAGAGAGGACTGGAGTCCGGTCAGCTCCTCCGAACTACCCCATAGCAAGCCCTTCTCTTTCCAGGAGGTGAGCTGCATGGGGGTACCAGATCTGAACTCGGGGGGCCCTGCCCATTTAGGGTCACGCGGCTCGGTGATGTAGAACCACCCCGATTAACACCCTTTGATGGACTCCACGAAGGCGCCCTCGAGCCAGGTGACGTTGGGCATTTTGCCCACCATGGCGCCTCCGCACTCCGCTTGGACGCCCTTCACCACCTTCGGCTTGACATAGAAGGTCTTTAGCCACAAGCCGAAGTGAGGCTGGATGCAGAGGAAGGCCTCGCACACGACGATAAACACCGAGATGTTGAGGATGAAGTTTGGCGCCAGATCGTGGAAGTCCAGGCCGTAGTAGTACATGAGCCCCCGGACGAAGGGATGAAGTGGGAAGCCCAGTCCGCGGAGGAAGTGGGGAAGAAATACGACCCTCTCATGGGGCCTGGGGGCGGGGATGAGCTGCCCCTCGTCGGGCAGCCGGTGCGCGATGTCGCTGGACAGGTATCCGGCGCCGCCCAGCTTCTCGATGTGCCCCTCCATAACGGAGGAGGCCATCCACTTGCCTCCCGCTCTGGACATGGCTGGAGAAGGTTGAGGCGAGATGTGCGGACTTGGGCGCTGGAGCTCAAGTGCGTGGAGATGGATAAGCAAAGGAGGAAGAAGGCGTAGGTAAAAAAGGCGGATCGTTATCCCCTTATATATGGGCGGACGAAGACTATGCGTCCCCACCGTCTTGGTAAAACTCGCTTATCTCCCAAGCACCGCAATCAATGGCGCGGTTGGGTTACCCACGTCCGTATTGATGGGAATCCCGGAATAAGGGGAACACGATCTCTGCTTCGACAAGACGTGCCAAGGAAACCGCTTTGCTAAACGCGCTGAGTTGGTATAATAAAAACGATTCAAGTAAAGGCTTGGTAGTGGTGTGACGTCACGCCACAAAATACGTTAGTAGATTGAACTTGTGTACATATTATTCTCTCTACGGTGGTATGTGGAATTTATTTTACAGAGCCGGACACTATCCTGGTGTTCACAATCTTCTATGAATTATTCGGAGGAGGAACCTGCCTTGCAATGTCGAAGACAATATGCGCGCCGGCCTCGTCGTCATTGAAGCCTGGTTTAGGGGCTACTGAGGGAGTCCTGGACTAGGGGGTGTCCGGATAGCCGGACTATCATCATCGGCCGGACTCCAAGACTATGAAGATACAAGATTGAAGACTTCGTCCCGTGTCCGGATGGGACTTTCCTTGGGGTGGAAGGCAAGCTTGGCAATACGGATATGTAGATCTCCTACCATTGTAACCGACTCTGTGTAACCCTAGCCCCCTCCGATGTCTATATAAACCGGAGGGTCTTTAGTCCGTAGGACGAACAACCATGACAACAATCATACCATAGGCTAGCTTCTAGGGTTTAGCCTCCTTGATCTCGTGGTAGATCCACTCTTGTACTACCCATATCATCAATATTAATCAAGCAGGAGTAGGGTTTTACCTCCATCGAGAGGGCCCGAACCTGGGTAAAAACATCGTGTCCCTTGTCTCCTGTTACCATCCGCCTAGACGCACAGTTCGGGACCCCCTACCCGAGATCCGCCGGTTTTGACACCGATAGTCGTCCTCCCTCCCTGTCTCCCTCCAGCGCAAGCACTCTGGTCGGTCGAGGCTTCAGCGGTGGGTGAGACATGCAGTGGCTCGTCAATCGGCCACCACCCAAGTCGCGGCAATCGAGCCCGATGAATCTCTCTATGGCCTGTTCGATCTGTCGACTGGCTCCGTAGAGACTGCATCCGAGTGCGACAGCAGTGATCCAGCGGTGGAGGTCCTGATGGTCAATGGGCCTCGTAGTCCTCCCGGCTTCCCCCGCATTGACGGGGCAGACGGCGGAGGCGACCCCGCTCAGGTCCACGAGGAATATCAACCCGAGCCACTCACTTCTCTGCAAAGGGAAGATCTTCACTGCCGAAATGTGGATGCTCTACATACTCCCATCGTAGGAGAAACCCCCAAGGCTCGTGCCTTGGAGGATGCGCATTTGGCCAACTTGGCCGAGCGCACTCGACTGGAGAACCTCCAGCGAGCACTCGACGAACGTGCGCGGCAACGAGTACCTGACTCCAGTCGACGTCAACTCTTTCCGCAACCAACTCAGGTATATCGAACCCCGATTCAGAATCTAGCAGCTACAGCCCGTATAGCAGAGTCAATTCAGCCCTCTCAGTCGGAGGCTGGTAGAGGCTTGATGCAGATCCGAGATTTGCTCCGGGCAGCAGGAGATCAGAATTCAGGTGTGTCACAGTCACGCAATAGGATTCACAGTCGATCTGTCACTGTGAATACAGTCCAGTCCGCTCATAGCCCAAGATCGCCTCCGTGGCGTGAAGGACGTGGGGGTCGACGTGATCAGTATGATGACCGATTCGATCGCGATGATCGGCGTCGAGTGCCCACTCCTCCCCCAAGGGGTGGGTCTTACGCCCCTCGGTAGCAAGATGACAGGCGTCAGCACAATGTTGGGCGGAGAGATCCGGTCGACCCTAGGGAGCCAGGCTTTGACGCGAGATCCATCATCGTGCAAGGTTTGGTCGACCGGAACAGAGCTCATCGAGAAGGCCACGACAGAGATGCGCCCAGCAGCATCCGAGTCCATATTTCAGGACCAGAATGTTTTAGCAGAGCAATCAGAGCCGCGGTGATCCCTCCCAACTTCAGGTTGGCGACTGGGGTAAGTAAGTTCACTGGTGAGTCCAAGCCCGATACTTGGCTCGAGGACTACCGAGTGGCTATGCAGATTGGTGGTGGCAATGACGAGGTGGCCATGAAATACCTACCACTCATGTTGGAGGGTTCGGCCAGGGCCTGGTTGAATCAGCTGGCTCCTAGCAGCATTTACACTTGGGAAGATCTTGACCGAGTGTTCGTCAGGACATTTGAGGGAACTTGCAAGCGACCAGCAGGACTGACAGAGCTGCAGGTCTGCGTGCAAAAGTCAAATGAGACCCTGAGAGATTACATCCAGAGATGGATCACATTGCATCATACGGTGGAGAACGTATCTGATCATCAAGCAGTCTGTGCCTTCAAGGAAGGCGTTAAGAACAGAGAGTTAAGTTTGAAGTTTGGTCAGATCGGAGATATGACCCTGAGTCGAATGATGGAGATTGCCACCAAATACGCCAATGGTGAAGAAGAGGATCGACTCCGGAGTGGCAAGTACAAGCCGAGTTAGTCGGAAAAAGGAAACTCCAGTCGGAAGCAGAAGCGGAAAGCCGAGCCAGCTGCTCCTGGAGAGACCCTGGCCGTGACTCAGGGCAAATTCAAAGGGAAGCCCAAAGGATCCTGGAACCCCAAGAAGGTAAAGGATAAGGAAGGAAACGACGTGATGGATCTGCCATGTCACATCCACACGAAGAAAGACGAAGAGGGTAACTTCATCTACCCAAAACATACCACTCGCCAGTGCCGCCTCTTAATCCAGCAGTTTCACGAAAAACAGTCCAAGGATAAGGAGGAGTCGGACAAAGCTGTGGACAAAGAGGACAGTGACGAAGGGTACCCCCATGTCAATTCCACCTTGATGATTTTTGCTGATGTGGAGAGCAAAACTCGATTGAAAGTTATCAACATGAGGTGAATATGGTTGCTCCGGTGACACCCAGCTATCTGAAATAGTCTCAGACCACCATTACATTCGACCAGTCTGATCACCCGACACACATAGCCACCCCTGGGAGGCAAGCTTTGGTGGTCGACCCAGTCGTCGAAGGCACTCGACTGACTAAGGTTCTGATGGATGGTGGCAGTGGATTGAATATACTGTATGCCGAGACGCTAAAAGGAATGGGCATTCCGATGTCCGGACTTAGTTCCAGCAACATGAGTTTCCATGGAGTCATTTGTCAGGACCCCGACTCAATGCCACATCGATCTAGCATATAACACCTCATATCACTTTGCGGCCTCACGCACGGTATTCCCACGGGTGTCGCCTTACCTTTGCCCGGGACCGTTTGCGCCTTTTGGCACACGTATATGATAGTGTCGCTAGCATCCATATGATAAGGAGCCCGGGCTGACATGGCTAGTCGTAAACCCAAATGGCACAAACTTACAGGGACAGGCATCCATGACCCAACATTGAACGTGTCGGTCATCAGCGAGTGAATCCAGGCTGTAGCACTGGGCTAGCAGGACTCTGGTAAACTGGGCTGTAGCGGGCTAACAGGACTCCGGTATTCATCGCGTGACATTTCCCCGAAGGGACAGACACAGGAACGAAGAAGGACACATGCCGGCCAGCCTAAGTGTTCCGGAGCAGTAGCAAGCTACCATGGCTCAGTGGAAGCACTGGGAGACATTTCCCGGTAAGAGAGGCTACTAAAGATAAACAACTAGATAGTCAGATCCCACACATACCAAGCATTTCAATAACATACACACAATATGCTCGATATGTGCAAATACAACATGGCATCACAACATGACTCTACGACTCAAGTATTTATTCATTAGGCTCCGAGGAGCGAGATATTACAAACATGGGTCTCATGACCCAACATTCAGAGCATACAAATCAAAGCACATGCGGAAGCTTAACATGTCTGAGTACAGACATCTACAAATGAAAAAGGCTTGAAAGCCTGACTATCTACCAGATCCTGCCGAGGGCACAAGATCGTAGCTGAGGTAACAAGCTAAACGTCGAAGTCCACGCGGAACTACTAACGAGACTGAAGTCTCTCTGCAAAAACATAAAATAGGCAAACGTGAGTACAAATGTACCCAGCAAGACTTACATCAGAACTAACTACATATGCATCATTATCAACAAAGGGGATGGTGGGGTTTAACTGCAGCAAGCCAGCTTTGACTCGGTGGCTATCCTGAACTACTACTGCAAGTAACTCTTTTGAGGTGGCGCACACGAGTCCACATATTCACCATATCAATACACCACTATGGATCCGCTCCCGTCTCCCTACGAGAACGCCATCCATAGCACTCACGCTTATCTTGCGTATTTTAGAGTATCCACTTTCACTTGTCTATGAACTGTTATAGGCAACCCAGAAGTCATTTACCGCGCACATGGCTATTCGAATAGATGATGTTAACCCTGCAGGGGTGTACTTCTTCATACATGTTTCCACCACTTAGCGTCTGCACACGACATGTGCTCGGCAGACTTCAAGTGAAAGCCGACGTGGGTGTAGACCACGACCTACCTAAACACCTAAGTCTCTAGTCCAGGTTTATCGCCTATTCAGGTTCCATCCGCAGGGAGTCCGGCCGAGGTTTCCACATACGGCCCGGAACGATGTGAACAGGGTTCCGAGACACCTAACGGGTGCCCGGTGTACTCGGCCACGTACCTACCGCATCACAGACCACCCCACGGTCAGCGCTGTCCACGGCCTCCAATAGGCTACAAACACCAGAAACTACTTGCAACTCCTTGACAGAGAACTAGGGTGATTAAGAAGTCGAGCGGGGTCATATTTCAGGGCCCAATGCATGGTAGTAGCTGAATCATGGATCACAAACACAGAACTCGGTTCCTAAGGACGGCTTCAATGAGACAACCCACCATGTACTCCTACATTGCCTCTCACCGCTACCTTTACCAAATCGTGTTCACACACTTAGCTCACACACAGTAGGACATATTCACACACCTCTGATTCACCCCCGATGAATCAGACCTGACTCAACTCTAAGCAATGGCAGGCATGACAAACAAGCATGAATGAGTAGGCACATCAGGGCTCAAACAACTCCTACTCATGCTAGTGGGTTTCAACTATTTACTGTGGCAATGACAGGTCATGCAGAGGATAAAGGGGTTCAACTACCGCAGCAAGTAACAGTTGAATCGATGTTGTCCTAATGCAGTAAAAGAGAGCAGGAGAGAGAGAGAGTGGGTTTGTATCGGAATGAACAAGGGGGGTTTGCTTGCCTGGCACTTCTGAAGATAGCATTGAGTCTTCATCAGTGTCAATGATCACAACGTCGGTACAACGTCTATCGAGGGGGAACAACACAAACAAACAGAGAAGAAACACGATCAATGTAATGCACAATATGATGCATGCTATGACATGGCAGTATGAATGTGTTTTGGGCTAATGCAAGCTAGAACAGATTGAAATGAGTCCATTTGAACCAAAGGTTCAAATGCAAACCCATTATATGAAGTCATAAAGGTGCATTAACTTGTTTCACCTAAACAGCAAGGTTAAAGTGTTCTAACATTTATTAAACCAGTACAGATGGATAGATTAGATTTTTCTGATCATTTTTCATATATAATTTGTTTCATTTGGAGTTATGGTTGAATTTCTATAATTTTTAGAAGTTTAGATCATTTTCTGAAATTTATAAATCATTTCTGATTTATTTTAATACCAGAAAATGTTTACTACGTCAGCATTAGGTCATGCTGACCTCAGCAGGTCAGCAGCGCCAGCCAGGTCAAACCTGACGGCTGGGACCCACGGGTCAGTGTAACAGGGCTGGTTTGGGTGGATGAGAGCTGGGACCAGGTCAACGCTGACTGGGCAGGTCAACCCTGATAGTCGGGGCCCACTTTACTTAATCTAATCCTAAACAGAAATAATCCTATACTTAATTATTGTTGTGGGGCCCACTGTCAGTGTCTGTGGGTGGTTTAGCTGGCGGTGATTAGCACTAAGTACGCGGCCACGTCGGCACGCCGGAGTTTGGCCGGCGGCGACCTCAAGCCGAGGCGCAGGCGCACTGGAGTGGCTCGGGTTTTGCCCACGGTCAAACAAATCGACCGCAGTTTGGTCCTACGCGTAGCTGGGGCTCGCGCGCATCTAGTAGGCCAACCGGGAGGAGCTGGGGTGGTCTGAGTCAACGGCGGCGAGCACGAATGCGGCGGCCGGAGTTCGGGGTTGGTGCGGGTTAGCGCTAGGAAGCACGGGAGGGGGAGCTACTGGTGGCTACGAACTCCTGGAGCTGTGCTGAGCTCGGCAGTGTGCTCGGCTTCGAGCCACTATGGCTCTGGCCACGATGGCGACGAGGCACGGCGATGACGAGCTTCGGCCGTGGTAGAAGACGGAGCTAGGGGATGGAAAAGGAGGGGGCGAGCAAAGGGAAAGCAGCAGGAGCTCACAGCGGATCCGTAGGGATGGTTAGCGGCCTCGGGGACGCTCGGGAGGCGGCAAATCGACGACGACGATCTTCGATGGCCGACGAGGGAAACGGCGGCGATGGCTGCATTGCGGCGCATCCGGCGACGGGTGGCTGGGCAAAGGGATTCAGCGCGAGGATACGGAGGTCGGGGGCATGAAGGAGAGGCGAGACAGTGTCTCTAGGCGCGGTGGCAGCGAGTGGTGGCGGTGGCAGCGCTCGGTTGTGTGAGAAAGAGGGGAGGGAAGAGAGCTGCAAGGAGGGAGAAGGTGCAGAGGGTCGAGGGGGGGCGGTGCGTGGCGTCGTGGAGACGTCCAGGCCCTCGGCGGCAAGCAGGAGGTGGCGCACGGCGGTGCGCGCGCGTCGGGCACGCGCCCGTCCTCCTGGCAAAGGAGGAAGACGACAGGGGAGGAGGCGGTGGTGGGCTGGGCCAGGTGGCTGGGCTGTCAGCTGGGCCGGCCAGGTGGGCTGCATAGAAGGTAGGTCCAGGTAAGTCTCTCTCTCTTTTATTTATTGTTTTTGTTTTCTATTATTCTGTAGTCTTCAAGGCTTTATTTAAAATACTTAAACAGATCCAAAAATCATGAAACTAATCATGGCTACTGTTTAGAATATATCCAACAGTAAACATTTTAGTTTATGATTATTTGATCATTTAAAATATTTTATAGTATTTGAATGCCCAAATGAAAATACCATATGATTTAATTCAGAGCCCAAATATGTCATGGAAAAATGTGCAACACCTCTGGTTACTGTTTCCAGCATTTCCCGAAATGATGAACATTTTTAAAGCCATTTGGATTCACTGAAATTATTTTAGTTGAACCTAGTGAATTGCTTTGATGCTAGGGTTTAGGCAATCCCTATTTCAAGTTTCAAAAGAATTTAAACATGATGCAACACATGACTAGCTAGCTCAGTGCATACCAGAACTAGGGATGTGACAGCTCACCCCCACTAAACAAGAATCTCGTCCCGAGATTCAAGACATGAGGTAAGAAGACAAAGGGGACACAAGCTAACCCAAACTTCACAATCCAGATGTCTTTCTCGAGGATGTTGATTCTTTGCATCACCTTGATCTCGACGTCTTGCTTTGAGAACTACATCCAATATGACAACCGGTAGAAAGGGGAATTTTAGAAGAATCAATCTTCCTGAGGTTCGAGCAACTTACGACCACCTTAATGATAACAATATCAATTCACGGAAGGGGACATAGAAACATCTCTGGAGCTGAGAGGCAAAGCATGCATCAGGAGGGACGGAAGAAACAATTTGACGAGGGTTTCAAAGTAGCAAAGAAAAAATGACATGACTCCATAACGGGCACCTTGGGGAAGGTGACTCGTAGAATTATTCCCTCAAGTGACAAAAAAGAATTACTTTTGATACATAGATCTTTGGAACTCTTTATACCAGCCTAAGGCAATCACAATCGATCATCTGAAGGAGTCCGAAAGAATGACATTCTCGGGCCAGAATGGATGATGTGGACTACCTTGTTGAAGACAACACAACGGATGATTTTTGATTATCATCAGGAATGGATGGAACCCATGGTAGGACCACTTTTGAAGATGATCCTAAACAGTAGTTACTGAGGTGCAAGCTGGAAACGAAGTGCAAATGCTGGGAATGATCCAACCATCATATCTGCCTGAGATTCAGATCTGGTTGGTGTTAGGACATTCTAGACTCATCAGGTCTAGAGAGAGAAATGAAAGTTTGCAACACAAATTGATGAGATGACGTTGCGAGATTCTCGGGAAATGAACTACGATAGCAAGCTCCAAAACATGAGCTGGTTCTGCTACAAACCCGTGAACACGCTGTCCAAGACAAGCATGACCACGTAGTAGGCTTATAATAAAACACTACCGAGTTCAGGTGGGGAACCATCATCAAGGATAACGAAGTCCTTGCATAAGGCATGCTCTTAAGAAGGAACTTCTTCTCCTTGAATAAATCAGTTAGTGGCTTGGTGTGCTAGGGATACATATGGAATGAAGGTTGCGAGCCTGTCAAACCATAGCATACTTCGCACATGCATGACTGACTTGGGATGGTACCCGAGGAAGCAAAAAAACGAACTTTCTCGAATTCACGGCGGCAACTTGCTTCAAATGCACATGAACTAGAGGAAGCCACTTCTTTCATCCAACATATTCTTCATGAACAGGCACGAAGATAATGCTTACAAAAGTTTCCAATGCTAGCTTTAATGTTCCACATGGATCATGGGGGAGACAAGATGTTGTTGATGGGCTCAACAGCAACTCATCGGAATTTCCATATCACTGGACTTCCACCATCATGTGAATCACGGTGATAGCAATGGTCAGACCAAAAGATGTAATGGTGTATGCTCGAGGAAAATCCACGAGTAAGACAACATTACGAACATCGTTGGTTCTGACTTGATTTGAGGATAGCCCATACTCAAATCAAAGTTTTGGCAAGACAATAAGTCCAACAACTGATCACGAGGATCAATCAATGAAGATATTACCTTTCTTCAACAAACACACACAAGGATATCCCTTGGAGATGAACTAAGTCAGGTGAGCTTTTATCTTCCAACTCTCCAAGTTGTTGTTTAGCTTAACCAACTAGCTCAAGGGTATCCAACACAGATTCTTGGAGAAGGGGATGGTTTATAAGAAACCAACTTGATCACGAACTCAACATAGCGTTCAGGTGACAACCTGGTGATACTTCCGAGAAGATATTCGGAAAGTCACGAACCACTGGTATTTTACTAAGCTTGAGAATAATCTTGCTTTTTAGGGCAAGACAATATGATCAAATATGCAAGGGACTAAATAATCCTAACTATTGATTGAAGGGTGCACCAGAAATAAGGACTAGGTAGCACGATCAATCTTAGGATGATGATTCAATAACCAACACGCTAAGAATGAGAATATTGTCCATTTACTACCAAGCAACGAGGTTGCTGGAAGTATCGATTTCACACATCATAGTTCACTTGTTAGCATTCCGGTTACAATAACACGGGGACGAGGAATGAATAATGATAGCGAGAAGTATCACTACGTCAAGAATTTACACGAGCTGGTGCAATTCCCATGACATTCCTGTCATAAATAGGTAATGCTCCAAGGTAGAATAGAACAAAAGCTGGTTTGGCATTTGATCTGTAGAATACAACTACTTTGACCCAATCCTAGAAATGGATAAGGTATTGGAGTTTGTTTCTCCTAGTCATTCCGAACAGAATGGCTTGACGGACCACAAGAGTAATAGGCATCGATAAACGAATGTAAACATTCCCTTGACTATCAATTGATAGACGGGGGTCAGAATACAACTAGAGAGGGACAACTCAAAGGAACATATAACTTTCTGAGTTGTGGATGCATAGATTAGTATGTCGAACCAAGTTCAACATATTTCTTCCGGATAACCCATGCAGAAAAGTAGAACTGGCAGAGTCACGATTATGAATGGAGAACTCCACAAGAGTACTCTGATTGTGATCTTTTGGTGCAAATAACTTCTGCCTTAATGGTTCATGGTATTTGGAAGAAGGAAATACCATGGACCTCGAGGACTATCGCAAGGTTACTAATAACCTAAAGGAACTAGCAAACACTATCAACATGAAGTAAGTAGGGTGAATCTCGGGTTCAAAACCCAGAGGTAGAATACCTACTAACTAAATGGCATCATGGGATGCTTTTCGAGAATGATGGCCAGAATCTTCACACTGGGAACACTAAACATTGCTAGATTAATAGGTGACTCCCAAAAACACCTAGGGTCATAATAATATCTCCAACATATATGTCAAGGCAATAAATTACCTCAACGCACCGGTTAGTGTGCTTATTCTGACCATAAAGGACACGGGAATGGAAAGAAAGGATTTGCAAATGCATCAGACTATTTAGAAACCTGGGATGACTCGGACAGCATAACGGCTGTAAATGCTTAAAAGGATTTGAGATATCCTGCAGAAATGGTGGCATAACCACTCAACGTCACAAAAGCAAGGTTCTGAGACCAGCTATGAACATACAGAAGTAGTAAAAGCTGAACTGAGATTTGAAACTATCAATTCTATAAGTCTATGGATTAGTAACACGTCATCCTGATAGATAGATGAGAAGGCCTAGTTCTTAATCCCCGTAGAAGAGAAGAGGATGACTCAGATCAGAAGACCATGAGGTATAAGGAGTAAAAAGAGCCTTACGTTCCCTTCCACAATTAATTCCCTTACATAACTAAAGCATTTCTAGACACAACTTCGACCGGTTTGGCTTGGTAATCCTACAGGCAGTCAGGCTCTGATACCAAAGCTGTTAGGACCCCAACTCAATGCCACATCGATCTAGCATGTAACACCTCATATCACTTTGCGGCCTCATGCACGGTATTCCCACGGGTGTCGCCTTACCTTTGCCCGGGACCGTTTGCGCCTTTTGGCACACGTATATGATAGTGTCGCTACCATCCATATGATAAGGAGCCCGGGCTGACATGGCTAGTCATAAACCCAAAATGGCACAAACTTACAGGGACAGATATCCATGACCCAACATCGAACGTGTCGGTCATCAGCGAGTGAATCCAGGCTATAGCACTGGGCTAGCAGGACTCCGGTAAACCGGGCTGTAGCGGGCTAACAGGACTCCGATATTCATCGCGTGACATTTCCTCGAAGGGACAGACACAGGAACGAAGAAGGACACATGCCGGCCAGCCTAAGTGTTCCGGAGCAGTAGCAAGCTACCATGGCTTGGTGGAAAACACTAGGAGACATTTCTCGGTAAGAGAGGCTACTAAAGATAAACAACTAGATAGTCAGATCCCACACATACCAAGCATTTCAATAACATACACACAATATGCTCGATATGTGCAAATACAACATGGCATCACAACATGACTCTACGACTCAAGTATGTATTCATTAGGCTCTGAGGAGCGAGATATTACAAACAGGGGTCTCATGACCCAACATTCAGACCATACAAATCAAAGCACATGCGGAAGCTTAACATGTCTGAGTACAGACATCTACAAATGAAAAAGGCTTGAAAGCCTGACTATCTACCAGATCCTGCTGAGGGCACAAGATCGTAGCTGAGGTAACAAGCTAAACATCGAAGTCCACGTGGAACTACTAGCGAGACTGAAGTCTCTCTGCAAAAACATAAAATAGGCAAACGTGAGTACAAATGTACCCAGCAAGACTTACATCAGAACTATCTACATATGCATCATTATCAACAAAGGGGATGGTGGGGTTTAACTGCAGCAAGCCAGCTTTGACTCGGTGGCTATCCTGAACTACTATTGCAAATAACTCTTTTGAGGTGGCGCACACGAGTCCACATATTCACCATATCAATACACCACTATGGATCCGCTCCCGTCTCCCTACGAGAACGCCATCCATAGCACTCACGCTTATCTTGCGTATTTTAGAGTATCCACTTTCACTTGTCTATGAACTGTTATAGGCAACCCAGAAGTCCTTTACCGCGGACACGGCTATTCGAATAGATGATGTTAACCCTGCAGGGGTGTACTTCTTCATACATGTTTCCACCACTTAGCGTCTGCACAAGACATGTGCTCGGCAGACTTTAAGCGAAAGCCGACGTGGGTGTAGACCACGACCTACCTAAACACCTAAGTCTCTAGTCCAGGTTTATCGCCTATTCAAGTTCCATCCGCAGGGAGTCCGGCCGAGGTTTCCACATACAGCCCCGAACGATGTGAACAGGGTTCCGAGACAACTAACGGGTGCCCGGTGTACCCGGCCACGTACCTACCGCATCACAGCCCACCCCACGGCCAGCGTTGTCCACGGCCTCCAGTAGGCTACAAACACCAGAAACTACTTGCAACTCCTGGACAGAGAACTAGGGTGATTAAGAAGTCGAGCGGGGTCATATTTCAGGGCCCAATGCATGGTAGTAGCTGAATCATGGATCACAAACACAGAACGCAGTTCCTAAGGACGGCTTCAATGAGACAACCCACCATGTACTCCTACATGGCCTCTCACCGCTACCTTTACCAAATCGTGTTCAAACACTTAGCTCACACACAGTAGGACATGTTCACACACCTCTGATTCACCCCCGATGAATCAGACCTGACTCAGCTCTAAGCAATAGCGGGCATGACAAACAAGCATGAATGAGTAGGCACATCAGGGCTCAAACAACTCCTACTCATGCTAGTGGGTTTCAACTATTTACTATGGCAATGACAGGTCATGCAGAGGATAAAGGGGTTCAACTACCGCGGCAAGTAACAGTTGAATCGTTGTTGTCCTAATGCAGTAAAAGAGAGCAGGAGCGAGAGAGTGGGTTTGTATCGGAATGAACTAGGGAGTTTTGCTTGCCTGGCACTTCTGAAGATAGCATTGAGTCTTCATTAGTGTCAACGATCACAACGTCGGTACAACGTCTATCGAGGGGGAACAACACCAACAAACAGAGAAGAAACACGATCAATGCAATGCACAATATGATGCATGCTATGACATGGCAGTATGAATGTGTTTTGGGCTAATGCAAGCTAGAACAGATTGAAATGAGTCCATTTGAACCAAAGGTTCAAATGCAAACCCATTATATGAAGTCATAAAGGTGCATTAACTTGTTTCACCAGCAAGGTTAAAGTGTTCTAACATGCATGAAACCAGTAAAGATGGATAGATTGGATTTTTCTGATCATTTTTCATATATAATTTGTTTCATTTGGAGTTACGGTTGAATTTCTATGATTTTTAGAAGTTTAGATCATTTTCTGAAATTTATAAATCATTTCTGATTTATTTTAATACCAGAAAATGTTTACTTCGTCAGCATTAGGTCATGCTGACCTCAGCAGGTCAACAGCGCCAGTCAGGTCAAACCTGACGGCTGGGACCCACGGGTCAGTGTAACAGGGCTGGTTTGGGTGGATGACAGCTGGGACCAGGTCAACACTGACTGGGCAGGTTAACCCTGACAGTCGGGGCCCACTTTACTTAATCTAATCCTAAAAATAAATAATCCTATACTTAATTATTGTTGTGGGGTCCACTGTCAGTGTCTGTGGGTGGTTTAGCTGGCGGTGATTAGCACTAAGTACGCGGCCACGTCGGCACTCCGGAGTTTGGCCGGCGGCGACCTCAAGCCGCGATGGAGGCGCACTGGAGTGGCTCGGGTTTTGCCCACGGTCAACCAAATCGACCGCGGTTTGGTCCTATGCGTAGCTGGGGCTCGCGCGCATCTAGTAGGCCAACCGGGAGGAGTTGGGGTGGTCTGAGTCGACGGCGGCGAGCACGAATGCGGCGGCCGGAGTTCGGGGTTGGTGCGGGTTAGCGCTAGGAAGCACGGGAGGGGGAGCTACTGGTGTCTACGGACTCCTGGAGCTGCGCTGAGCTCGGCAGTGTGCTCGACTTAGAGCCACTATGGCTCTGGCCACGACGGCGATGAGGCACGGCGGCGGCAAACTTCGGCCGTTGTGGAAGACGGAGCTAGGGAATGGAAACGGATGGGGCGAGCAAAGGGAAAGCAGCAGGAGCTCACAGCGGATCCGTAGGGATGGTTAGCGGCCTTGAGGACGCTCGGGAGGCGGCAAATCAATGACGACAATCTTCGGTGGCGGACGAGGGAAACAGCGGCGATGGCTGCGTTGCGGCGCGTCCGGCGACGGGTGGCTCGGCGAAGGGATTCAGCGCGAGGATACGGAGCTCGGGGGCATGAAGGCGAGGCGAGACAGTGTCTCTGGGCGCGGTGGCAGCGAGCGGTGGCGGCGGCAGCGCTCGGTTGTGTGAGAAAGAGGGGAGGGAAGAGAGCTGCGAGGAGGGAGAAGGTGCAGAGGGTTGAGGGGGGTGCGTGGCGTCGTGGAGACGTCCAGGCCCTCGGCGGCAAGCAGGAGGTGGCGCACGGCTGTGCGCGCGCGTCGGGCACGCGCCCGTCCTCCTGGCAAAGGAGGAAGACGACAGGGGAGGAGGCGGTGGTGGGCTGGGCCAGGTGGCTGGGCTGTCAGCTAGGCCGGCCAGGTGGGCTGCATAGAAGTTAGGTCCAGGTAAGTCTCTCTCTCTCTTTTATTTATTGTTTTTGTTTTCTATTATTCTGTAGTCTTCAAGGCTTTATTTAAAATACTTAAACAGATCCAAAAATCATGAAACTAATCATGGCTACTGTTTAGAATATATCCAACAGTAAACATTTTAGTTTATGATTATTTGAGCATTTAAAATATTTTATAGTATTTAAATGCCCAAATGAAAATACCATATGATTTAATTCAGAGCCCAAATATGTCATGGAAAAATGTGCAACATCTCTGGTTACTGTTTCCAGCATTTCCAGAAATGATGAACATTTTTGAAAGCCATTTGGATTCACTGAAATTATTTTAGTTGAACCTAGTGAATTCCTTTGATGCTAGGGTTGAGGCAATCCCTATTTCAAGTTTCAAAAGAATTTAAACATGATGCAACACATGACTAGCTAGCTCAGTGCATACCAGAACTAGGGATGTGACATCATTCCTGGAAAGAAGGCTGAGTCACTCGGCCAAATAGCTCTAGATGTGGTTTTCGGCGATTCGAAGCATTTCCGTAAAGAGAAGCTAACATTTGAAGTCGTGGATTTCCAGAGCGCTTATCACGCTATCTTGGGAAGGCCAGCTTATGCATGGTTCATGGCTCGACCATGTTACGTATACCTCAAACTGAAGATGTCTGGCCCCAAGGGTGTGATCACCATCACTGGCAGTCGGAAAAAGGCAGAAGAGTGTTTTCAGAAGGGATCAAAGATTGCCGATTCTCAGATAACAATGGTGGAGCTGGAAGAGTATCAGAAAAATGCAGATCCGAGTGATTTATTGCGGGCCAAGAAGCCCGCCACAGAGTCAGCATTCCAGTCGTCTGGTGAGACGAAACCCGTTCACATTCACCCGACTGACCCCAGTGGTGCTCCGACTCATATTTCCACAACACTCGACTCTAAATAGGAAGAAGCGCTCATCCAGTTCCTCCGTGAGAACTGGGACATCTTTGCATGGAAGCCTGCTGACATGCCGGGTGTTCCTAGGGGGCTGGCTGAGCATCATTTACGAGTTGACCCAAAAGCAAAACCTGTCAAAGAACATCTTCGACGGTCCGCTGTCCAAAAGAGAAAGGCCATTGGCGAGGAGGTGGCTCGGCTCCTGGCAGCGGAGTTTATCCGAGAGGTTTACCACTCCGAGTGGCTCGCCAATGTTATCATGGTCCCCAAGAAGGACAAGTCACTTCGCATGTGCATCGATTTCAAACATATCAATCGGGCCTGCCCGAAAGATCATTTTCCTCCTGCTCGCATCGACCAAATTGTCGACTCGACTGCGGGATGTGAGAGTTTGTCTTTTTTAGACGCCTATTCCGGGTACCATCAGATCCGTCTATATGGACCCGACGAGATCAAAACAGCTTTCATCACTCCATTCGGGTGCTTCTGCTATGTCACCATGCCATTCGGCCTCAAGAATGCCGGAGCCACGTTTATGAGGATGATTCAGAAGTGTTTACTCACTCAAATCAGTCGGAACATGGAAGCGTACATGGATGATATTGTGCTCAAATCACGGAAGGGTTCCGACCTGCTGACTGACCTCGCCAAAACATTTGCCAATCTCAAAAGATATGATATCAAGCTCAATCCATCAAAGTGCACATTCGGAGTTCCCGGTGGAAAGTTACTCGGTTTCGTCGTTTCCGAACGAGGAATCGACGCTAACCCAGAAAAAGTTGGCACTATACTCCGAATGAAACGCCATGTGCGTGTGCACGATGTCCAAAAGCTTACTGGATGCTTGGCCGCATTAAGTCGATTCATCTCTCGCCTCGGTGAAAAGGAATTGCCTCTTTACCGACTGATGAAGAAGTTAGACAAGTTCGAGTGAACTCCAGAAGCTGATGCAGCATTTGCCAAGCTAAAAGCTCTGCTATCCACCCAGCTGGTGCTTGCTGCTCCGATCAGCAAAGAGCCTCTGTTGCTTTACATTGCAGCCACAGGACAAGTCGTCAGTATAGTACTTACGGTCGAGCGGGAAGAAGAAGGGAAAGCCTTCAAAGTTCAGCGCCCAGTATATTATCTTTCTGAAGTTTTGACCCCATTGAAGCAAAGATACCCTCATTATCAGAAGCTCGTGTATGGGATCTACATGACCACGAAGAAGGTTGCTCATTATTTCTTTGATCATTCCATTGCAGTCGTCAGCGACGCCCCACTGTTAGAGATTCTGCACAACAAAGATGCAACTGGTCGAGTGGTGAAATGGGCGATTGAACTCCTTCCCCTTGATATCAAGTTTGAGGAAAAGAAAGCCATTAAGTCCCAAGCAATAGGAGATTTCCTTGCCGAGTGGATTGAACAACAATAGCCGACTCAAGTTCACTCGGAGCATTGGACCATGTTATTTGATGGCTCTAAGATGTTAAATGGTTCCGGTGCTGGGGTAGTATTGGTTTCCCCCCGAGGAGATAAGCTCAGATATGTGCTCCAAATCCACTTTGATTCCTCCAATAATGAAGCAGAATACGGGGCACTTTTATATGGGTTGCGCATGGCCATTTCACTCGGCGTTCGTCGCCTTATGGTTTATGGCGACTCAGATTTGGTGGTCAATCAGGTGATGAAGGAGTGGGATGTTAGAAGCCCAGCCATGACTGGATACTGCAATGCAGTGAGAAAGATTGAAAAGAAATTTGAAGGGTTAGAGCTCCATCATATACCCCGACTGAAGAATCAAGCGGCTGATGATTTGGGGAAGATAGGTTCCAAGAGAGAAGCCATTCCCAGTGACGTGTTCTTGGAGCATATCCATACTCCATCAGCTAAAGAAGATCCTTTTACCAAAGAAGCTCCGCAGACTAAAAGTGTCACAAATCCGACTGAAGTTGAAGTTCCAGCAGTGGTCGACCTGATCATGGAAGCGTTGGTGATCACTCCTGATTGGACAGTGCCGTATATCGCATATATCTTAAGAAAAGAGCTCCCGAAGGATGAAGAAGAGGCTCGACAGATCGTACGCCGATCTAAAGCCTTTACCGTGATAAAGGGACAGTTGTATAGAGAAAGCGCGACTGGAGTTGGTCAGAAATGTATAATGCCAGAAGAAGGTTGGATAATCCTTGACGATATCCACTCGGGGACCTGTGGCCATCATGCGTCCTCTCGGACCATTGTGGCCAAAGCATACCGAGCAGGATTTTACTGGCCAAGAGCGAATGAAATGGCAAAGGAGATAGTCAACAAGTGTGAAGGATGTCAATTTTACTCCAATATGTCACACAAGCCCGCCTCAGCCTTAAATACCATACCACTCGTCTGGCCTTTCGCTGTATGGGGATTGGATATGGTTGGACTTCTGAGAACAGGCAGAAGCGGCTTCACCCATGTGCTGGTAGCAGTTAACAAGTTCACCAAGTGGATTGAGGTTAAACCCATCAAGAATCTTGATGGCAGCACTGCTATCAGCTTCATCAGGGAGTTGATATTCAGATATGGAGTTCCACACAGCATCATCACTGACAACGGGTCAAACTTCGATTCCGAGGAATTCAGAGCTTTCTGCACATCTCAGGGCACACGAGTCGACTATGCTTCAGTCGCTCACCCTCAGTCGAATGGACAGGCAGAACGAGCAAATGGCTTGATACTCAAAGGGTTGAAACCTCGATTGATGCGCGATCTCAAGCACGCAGCTGGTGCATGGGTCGACGAACTTCCGTCAGTGCTTTGGGGATTAAGGACCACACCTAACCGGTCGACTGGGACAACTGCGTTCTTCTTGGTCTACGAAGCTGAAGCAGTCTTGCCGAGTGACCTGCTTCACAATGCACCCTGAGTCGAACTCTACAACGAAGCTGAAGCAGAGCAAGCCCGGCAGGACGCAATCGACCTTCTAGAAGAAGAAAGGGAGATGTCCTTGATCCGATCGACCATTTATCAGCAGGACTTGCGTCGCTTCCACGCCAAAAACATGAAAAGTCGAGCCTTCCAGGAAGGAGATTTGGTTCTCCGAGTGGATCAGCAGAAGCCACACAAGCTTGCTCCTTCTTGCGAAGGCCCCTTCATCGTCACCAAGGTTCTCCACAATGGAGCATACCGTCTTTACAATGTCGAGCACCAGATCGACGAGCCCCGAGCTTGGAACGCGGAGCTGGTCCGCCCCTTTTACACTTAAGTATGCACTCGGAAATGTAATAAAAGTACTTCTGTAGTTCATTTTCAAAGACAATAGTGTTATAATTTCCCAGTGATTGTTGTTACTTTTGTTCACATAAAGGTCCCCCCAGTGGGTGGCTTAGCTGCAAATTTGTTTCGCCTAAGTTTGTAAAAATCCTACCAAGTGGTGAGCCAGCCTCACACTCGGAGGCTTAGCTGCGAATCTGTTTCGCCTAAGTTTGTAAAAATCCTACCGAGTGGTGAGCCAGCCTCACACTCGGAGGCTTAGCTGCGAATCCGTTTCGCCTAAGTTCAACGAAATCCTGCCGAGTGGTGAGCTAGCCTCCCACTCGGGGGCTTAGCTGCAGTCCAAGTACTCGCCTAAGTTCAATAAAATCCTACCGAGTGGTGAGCCAGCCTCCCACTCAGAGGCTTAGCTGCAGTCCAAGTACTCGCCTAAGTTCAATAAAATCCTACCGAGTGGTGAGCCAGCCTCTCACTCGGAGGCTTAGCTGCAGTCCAGGTACTCGCCTAAGTTTCAATGAAATCCTGCCGAGTGGTGAGCCAGCCTCCCACTCGGGGGCTTAGCTGCAGCATAGCACTCGCCTAAGTACAAGTATAACATGCGCTCCGCAAGTAAGACGAGGTGCAGGTCGACTGCTACCCTCCCCTTCTGAGCTACGCCACAAGTATAATGTGCACTCCGCAAGGAAGATGAGGTGCAGGTCGACTACTACCCTCTCCTTCCGAGCTACGTCACAAGTATAACGTGCCCTCTGCAAGGAAGACAAGGTACAGGTCGACTGCTACTCTCTCCTTCCGAGCTACTCCACAAGTATAATGTGCGCTCCGCAAGGAAGACAAGGTGCAGGTCGATTGATGCCTTCTTCTTCAGAGGTACGCCACAGAAATCCTACCGAGTGGAGAGCAGACCTCCCACTTGGGGGCTTAGCTGCAGCCCAGTGCTCGCCTAAGTTTTTGAAAATCCTACCAAGTGGAGAGCAGACCTCCCACTCAGGGGCTTAGCTACAGCCCAGTGCTCGCCTATGTTTTTGAAAATCCTACCGAGTGGAGAGCAGACCTCCCACTCGGGGGCTTAGCTGCAGCCCAGTGCTCGCCTAAGTTTTTGAAAATCCTACCGAGTGGAGAGCAGACCTCTCACTCGGGGGCTTAGCTGCAGCCCAGTGCTCGCCTAAGTTTTTGAAAATCCTACCAAGTGGAGAGCAGACCTCCCACTTGGGGGCTTAGCTGCAGCCCAGTGCTCGCCTACGTTTTTGAAAATCCTACCGAGTGGAGAGAAGACCTCTCACTCGGGGGCTTAGCTGCAGCCCAGTGCTCGCCTAAGTTTTTGAAAATCCTACCGAGTGGAGAGCAGACCTCCCACTCGGGGGCTTAGCTGTAGCCTAGTGCTTGCCTAAGTTTTTGAAAATCCTACCGAGTGGAGATCAAACCTCCCACTCGGGGGCTTAGCTGCAGCCCAGTGCTCACCTAAGAATGATGAGGTACAAGTCAATTGCAATATGTGCTTCATCCTAGCCTGCAAAAGGGCATCTCAAACAACAGGGTATAGACCAAGCGAAAGACGGTGTTAGTTCAGAGGCAGATGCAAACATATGCAACGTTGAATCCAAGTTCAAAAAACGTCTTACGGAACCAGAAGTGCTCAGGCGCTAAGCCCGCTAAAGTTTATCGGTTACAAAAACCACTCGGCATACCGAAGCAAATTTAAAGCATCAAGCATAGAAGTTTTTTACCCCTCCTATGGAGGGCTGGAAGGCGCAACGAATTCGTCCAGGTCGATTCCATCTGCGATCCGAGTGGCAGCGGCGATGAAGGTCTCCATGAAGGATCGGAAGTCATGCTTCTTGGTATTGGCCACTTTGAGAGCTGCCAGCTTGTCCTCTCGCGCTTCCTTACGGTGAACACGGGCCAGAGATAGAGCAACGTCCGCACCGCACCTGGCAGAAGACTTCTTCCATTCTTGCACTCGACTTGGAACATCATTCAGTCGAGTCATCAGAGACTCAAGGTCATTCTGAAGTGTTTCTCCTGGCCAGAGTGCTGTGTCGATGCGAGAAGTTGCAACATTCAGCCTTGCAAGATAGTCGACAACAGCAGCAACACGAGACTCAAGTCGGAGCACATTCATGGCAGCTTCGTCCTTCATGGGAGAGTTGATGGGATCTAGGCTCGTCTCCAGTCGACCAGTCTCCTCCTCAAAGTTCTGGCAGAACTCTGCAGACACAACCCCAAAGTTAAGACAACAGTTTGATGACAGGATCATAGTTAAAAGGCATGTATGATACAAAGGATTACCTTCGAGCATGAGGAATAGCTTCTTGGCGAGTCCTTCCAGATAAGCCTCCAGATCATTCTTCTTTCCCGCCAACTCGCTGGCCTTGTCACTCAAAGCAATCTTGTCATTCTTCAGTCGACTGATCTTCTTGTTGGCCGCATCAAGAGCAGCTTTCAGATTGGTATTCTCCTCTTCAAGCTTGGTGATTGAGGCCAGCTTTTCTTCTGCGAGCTTTGTTTTCTCTGAAGCTGCTTTCTGCGCCTCAGCGAGGTCAAGATCCTTATTCTTCAGAGAATCCCTCGATTTAACTGCAAAATCACAGTGAGATCAGATTCAGGAATGAACAAGAAACAAAGGCAGTTGTCAAGGTTCTCACCAAACATACCTTTTGCCTCCTCCTTCGCCTTCGTGAAGTTCTCCTGGACAAGCTTCAGATCAAGTTCGAGCTGGATATGCTTGTTCTCCAACTCAGTATAACGAGCTGCAAGCTCGCAAGATTTCTGCGAAGAACCAATCGACAGACGTCAAAGATAGGTCACTTCCGAGTGACTAAGGAAAAATTGTAGCATTTCTAAGACTACAGCCGAATCTAAACATTCGACTGTAGTCTCGGGGACTACACCCCGTGGGTGCACTCAGCGTGCCCCCACTAGTTCTATCAGCTAGAGTCGATCAGTCGACCAAAAAAGACAGAAAGGCTAACCACCAGCAGATAGCCAGAAAAAAAAGAGAGGTGTTCTTCAGACTGTAGTCGACTGCCAGCAGTCGACCACAGTCTCGGGGACTACACCCAGTGGGTGCACTCAGCGTGCCCCCACCGGTCTATGATTTTAGTCGACCTGATCAAGTAAAGAAAAATCTTAAGACATAAAGACTATGGTCGACTGCCAGCAGTCCACCATAGGCTTGGGGACTACACCCAGTGGGTGCACTCAGCGTGCCCCCACCAATCCAGAATTTGAATCGATGCACCCAGTGGGTGTACGACAGATACTAAGATTTTCAGAAAGAAAAGTTTTCAGGTATCATATCCTAACAGAACAGGCGGTGATCGACTAACCTGAACATTGCTCTGAAGCGCTGAACTAGCGTCATAAGCCGCTTGACTGGCATCTCGGATCGCCTTCACTTGCTCCATCATGACCCCTGCCTGGCGTATGGCTTCTTTAGCAGTGCTTTCTTGGTCTTCTGGGACGTGGTGGGTCAAGAAAAGAGAAGGCTGATCAGCACTCGACGACGAAGGGCATGCACTCGTCAGCGGCACCGCAAAGGATACGGTAGGCCGAGTGACGTTGTCCCCCTCCACAACCAACGTCTCGGGTGCTGACACGACCTGAGCTGCCTTGCCAGCAGACGCTTTCCTATTCCTCCTCTGCCTCAGTGGTTCCTCGTCATCATCATCAGGAAGGTCAATGATGATGTTAGTTGGAGCTGCAGAAAAGAGTCAAAGTTAAGGACAAAGATCCTACCGACTGAAGACGAAACTACAAAGGTCATACCAGGGTTGGAAGTGACAGCATCTTCCATTTCGTGGTCTTCAGGTCTGGTCGAGGTATCAGAAGTAGCAGCACTACAGTTTCAGAAACCAGTCGGTCAGCTAACGAATCGACCAAGAGTAAATCCATGAGAAACAAGGAGACGCAAGTTACGTCATTACCCATAAATAGTGGGAATCGCCATCTTCATCTTCGGCTAGGCCTTCGTCGGCTTTGACGGTGCCACTCGAGATTGCTTTGGCGCTTTTTCAGTTGGCACCGGAGAGGTCATCCGGGGACGCTTGGTCGACTGAATAACAGGCGTGACTCCTTTGCCACGCTCGACTGCAGGGTCATGGACAAGTTTGGATCTCCTTTCAGAACAGGGAGGCGCGACTTCCTCCTCTTCTTCCTGATCGGAGCCAGCATCTTCATCACCCTCATCGCCATCCGATTCCCACTCCTCTTGACTTTCACCTCCACTTCCTTCCTCCTCCTCAGTTTGTGCCTGCGCCCCGTTGGGCATCGAATACAACTCAGTGGTAGCCTGGAAGACAACAAAACAAGACAAAGGCCAATCGACCGATTTGCTGTGAAACGGAATGAATGAAACAGGATCACAACTAGGGATAAGTGGTCATACCGTGTCTGGTTCCTAGGTATGGTCGAGTGGTGGGATCCTCCTAGCCCCACGAGGGTTATCCTTGTTCCCTGTGATGGCAGTCATCCAACTCTCTAGTGTGGCGTCGCTGACCGCCTCTGGATGGACCCGAGTGGTATCTTCAGTAGTACAGCCACATCGGGTGGCCTCGGTATTGGAGTGGTTGAATACGCCGTCGAAGGAAAAACTCCAGAAGATCCATGCCAGTCACTCCGTCCCGAATGAGCTGGACTACGCGTTCCATCAACATTTTAACCTGAGCCTTCTCCTCCGGAAGCACCTTCAGAGAAGACGGCTTGTTCACTCGGTCCATGGAGAACGGAGGATGGCCAGTCGACTGCCCTGGCGTCGACTCATCTTGGCAGTAGAACCAAGTCGACTGCCACCCTCTAACTGACTCGGGAAGGGTCATGGCTGGAAAGGCACTCTTGCTTCTCATCTGTTCCCCAAGACCCCCGCACATTTGGATTACATGGGTCTTTTCGTCATTTGGACTAGCCTTTTTCACCGTCTGAGAACGACAAGTGAATATGTGCTTGAAGAGGCCCCAGTGCGGCCGACAACCCAAGAAGTTTTCACACAAAGACACGAACACGGAGAGGTAGGCGATGGAATTTGGTGTAAAGTGATGAAGTTGTGCCCCAAAGAAATTCAAAAACCCCCGAAAGAAAAGATTTGGCGGCAGAGAAAACCCGCGATCTACATGGGTGGCTAAGAGCACACACTCACCCTCCTGAGGCTGAGGCTGCCATTCCGTTCCCGAAAGCCTCGCTGACCCGTGGGAGATCAGCCCTTCATTGGCCAGGTCGTCGAGATCCTTCTGGGTGATGGTCGAGCGAATCCAATCGCCCTGGATCCAACCTTGCAGCAGGCTGGACCGCGACGAGGATCTGCCCCGACTGGTGGCTCTCCCCTTCGCCTTCGCCGTCACCTTCTTGGCCCGCTCCAAAGCCGCCGTCTTCTCCTTCACCATTGTCGCCGACGAGGCAGGCACGGAGCAGCGGCACAGAGCAGGTGGCGAGCGCAGCGGATGAATCTAAAGATCGGAGAGGGGAAAATGAGAGCGCACTATTCAAAAAACCTCCGACCGGCGCCTTATATGGAGTCGCTTCCGAGTGGCTGACTGGTAGGCCCGGGCAATCCTGTCAAATCCCCCAACAGTCGCCCGAGCGATACGTGGCGAAAAAAGCGGCATGGAAATCGAGACGTCTCTGCCTTATCCCGTCCGAGTACCATGGCCTTCTCCACTTCGTGCGCTTCCCGAAATTCGGATCACACTAAATCCGCTAACAGCAGAGCAACTTGTCAGACGGAAGATCTCCTACGATCCGTCGCTCGGAAATCTCCAAGTTCATAAAGTTCACTCGACAATTATAAAGAATGGATCAAGGCGACTGAAAGAGAAGTTGACGCCATCACTAAGAAGTCATTGATCCATAGTGAGACACACTCACAGCACAAAAATCAGGTCGGAAATACTATCAACTCCTTCCTCACTCAAACCTCGATCCATTCGGGGGCTAATGATGAAGTCATGTACCTAGGGTAGGGTCATGGACCTGTCCAAGGTACCCTTTCCAAGGACATCTTTAGTAGAAACTCCCTTCCAGTCGACCTGGAAGGATTCCACTCGACGGACTCGAAGACACTCGACCATGAAGATTCACTCGACCACCAGGAATCCAAGAGCCACTCTATATCCAAACGGTCTGTCATTAAGTAGTCTGTATGGCCATGATGACACTTTATGTAAGGCGTTACCTGTAATGACAGGCCTTAATGTACTTTAAACCCTCCGCTACGTGGGCTGGCTGGGTCCTGGCAGACACTATATATGCCACCCCCCTCCACTGGCAGAAGGGTTCGCACCCCTGTAACTCATATGCTTATAATCCAGTTGACCGCCTCCGGGCTCCAAGACGTAGGGCTATTACTTCCTCCGAGAAGGGCCTGAACTCATAAATCCCTTGCGTATACAACTGCTCCATAGCTAGGATCTTGCCTCTCCATACCTACCCCCCATTCTACTGTCAGTCTTAGTACCACGACATGATCCACTCCCTCAATCGTGTCCACGGACTGGTCCCACATTCGTGGACAGATGCCGAAACAAATTTGCACGTCAGCGTTGATGATGTCCTTATAATATAAAATAAGACACAACACACGTCAGCAACCTAGTCCACTTATGCAAATGCATAAGTACCATAAGTCATGGCAGACCCTAGCCCTGTGGATGCGAGCACGCTCCTCAGCTCTTTGCGAGTCAACCTATGGTTGGATGATTAGGAGGACAATGGTATTCCCAGCCCACCAGGTTTCAAGTCCTGATGCTCACATTTTCCTAGATTTATTTTAAGATTTTTGACGATGTGTGTTCAGTGGAAGGAGACATTCCCGTTGAGCTCTTTGCCAACCAGCATGTGGTTGGATTGTTAGGAGGACAGTGGTATCCCCAGCCCATCAGGGTTCAAATCCTTGTGCTCGCATTTTTTGACTTATTTTAAGATTTCCGGTGATGCACGCTCAGTGGAAGGAGACGTTCCCGTCGAGCCTCGCATTTTCCTGGATTTTTTTCAAGGTTTCCGGTGATGCACGTTTAGTGGAAAGAAGACGTTCTGATCGACAACTACTCGGTGCTCACGTTTTCCTGAATTTATTTCAAGATTTTCGACGATGCGTGATCAGTGGGAGGAGAGATTCTCGCCGAGCTCTTTACCAATCAACATGTGGTTGGATTGTTAGGAGGACAGTGACATCCCCAGGCCACAGGGGTTGGATTGTTATGAGGACAGTGACATCCCGAGGTCACGGGGGTTCAAGTCCTGTTGCTCGCATTTTATTTATTTATTTAAGATTTTCAGCGATGCGCGCTCAGTGGAATGAGACGTTCCCTTCTAGCCTCGCATTTTTCTGGATTTATTTCAAGATTTCCGATGATGCGTGTTTAGTGAAAGGAGACGTTCCGTCGACTACTAGGGGCATGTGGTGACGTTCCCGTCGACTACTAGGGGCATGTGGTGACTTCCTGTCGAGCCTTGCATTTTCGTAGGTTTATTTCAAAATTCCGGCAATGGGCGTTCAGTGGAAGGAGACATTTCCATCGATTACTACGCGCCTGCGGTGACTTCGTCAATCCAAATATTTAATAAATGTATGTATGTACATATAAGCGCTTGCCTCTGTACTGTGTTCTCAAAGAAAATCCCCGGCTCTTTGTTCTGTTCTTTCGGAGAATAAAATTTCCAATAAAAGAACTAAGATGACATCACACCGAACATAAGAAACTAGATGATACCCCGCGCGTTGCTGCGGGATAATATAGTTCATTTGATATGTGAAAAAAGAAGCTTCAATGCAACATTATTAAATAAAACTAACGAATTCCCAATGGGAAGAAATAAGGTAGTATAATTTTAAATGAGGCCATAAGGAAGAAACCAAAGATCCAACTTTCTTGTATTGATGTGTAACAAAGGAAGGATGGAAGCAATGTATGTAAGCATCATCAGTTTTATTTGTAACATTTCGGTAAACAATACACACCTTGAAGGTTAGCAAATAAAACGATTTCGCTTTGAAGACATGCCAACACTGGACATAAATGATAAAACATAAGCTCCATTGTTTTTCCAAACACGCAAACACAAAAGAGGTGTGTGAAAGCACAATCTTTTTATTACTGGAAAATATTAGAAAAAAACTTGATCATCCGGAAGGACCGAAATGCCGGCTTCATTGTCCACGGTGGCGCAATTGCAAAGTTAGTGAGGGACCCTTTGTGTGAGAACCAAGGTTGTAGCCTTACACCTAGAGGACTTACCGCCATGCTAGAAGCACGTCCTTCAAAATAATGAAAAGAGTATAAGATTCGAAAGGAAGTGAAGCTCCTACTTCAAAATTTAACAAACGAATATAATCAATTCATCCCTGGGGAATCAAAGGCATATTTTACAGTTAACAGAGGGGAAGATAGCTTGTCAGACAACTAAAGAAAATGCAGTGGTTGTCAATCCCGTAAGTGACACACAATTACATTTCCGCAAAGCAAACTAAGAAAATGACTCTGTACAATAAAGTGTTAGGTTCAAACCAAACATGGAAACCGTACCTGCTTCATTGTTTAATTATTTGGTAACACTTGTGGTCTTCATCATTGTACAATTTTCAGCGGTTCCCAGTAGTGTTGAAGGAACATGACCTGAAAATTACCTTTGAACAAATAATTACTTCATGAAGAGTAAGTACAGGCATTGGAAGTAATGTCAGTATACACATATGATATCCATACATTTCGATAGAGCTCCCATTAGATAGGCATTTGAAAGTTTTTTTTGTGCATATTCAGAAAGCACCAATTACTTGAAACAAAAGCAACCGAATCATAATAGAACTTCATTGTTCGTGTGTTTACAACTTTTGCGTGATTTAACTATTGGTTACAAAATAAAATATTCTCATACAAATAATGTCAAACAAAGAATTGAGGGTTGAATATTCAGTTATTATTCAGCAAGGCGGGATCGCAATATGATCGATCTGGAAGGTTTAACAATAGTTCACCTTGGTGCCCATGTAAATCATAATGATACATGAAAAAACATAAAATTAAGAGAGAGAAAAACGCTATGCTTTTGTAGCACGACGAATATGAGCAATACATGAACCATCACTGTAAAAGGGGATTGCAAAATAATTGTAGCTTCCGCAAGACTTAAATTGATTTAATAAATATAATCAGTTTTAAATGTAGGGAAATAATGAATATCCATGCTAGTTTTTTTTCATCTGATCCTTTTTCCTTTTCTTTTCATCTGATTTTTTTTCTCTGGTCAAATGAATGAACGGCTGGCATTTTTCTCAAAAATCTAAGAAATAACTGAATGTTTATATCCGTCGTATGGACCGATGCAAAAATCTCCTGCATCAAAAGGGTGAGATCGAAAACATGGAAGAATAGCGTTACTCCCGTCCATTGCCCGTCAGGCCGCTGGTAAACATGCCGCGGCCACATCGCACGTGTCGCCGTTATATATAGCTGCAACGCAGGAATACATGCATATAGATCGGCTTGCCGATGGATCAAAGTTGGATGAAACTAATAGTACTGTAAGAACAATATATACCTGTAGATTAAGGTCGAGTTTGCCTGTTGGACCGGACAGGCGAGATTGATCGATCGAGAAGACGTTGTCTTATCGATTAGCCTACTTTGATCCCCGTTGGTGCGACCTCCTTCCAAATCGATTGTCTTGCGATCCTAAATACTCCCAAGCAGTGGGAGGGTCAGTGCTAGATACCATTGCTTGTGGCGTACAACATCAAAAGCTGCGGTCTGAATCTGAATTTAATAATGAAACATACATACTTTCTCTAACTTGGGAACTGCTAATCCCAGACTTAATCAACAACATCAATTTACATGCGTGGGACAGGATGAGATCATGGAGCATAACCTTTGGTGAGAAGAATAATTTCATGATGCGGGGACAGGGCCACCATGATCTAAGACAATAACGCCATGGGACTTTCGTTGCTGGCCAATCACTCAGAATCCAAGGTAGCCCTGGATGGCATCGGTAGGTGAAGAAGACACGCCGACCTTGAGAGGAACCCAAGGTGAGGAAGAGGATGCCCAAGGCGAGGAGTAAAAGCGAGGGAGGGTTGGGGATGCGGGGCGGATGTTACTGATGGAGGGAGGGGGAGAGGCGGGGGTGGAGAAGCGGAAGGAGTTATTGTTTCTGGATATCACGAAGGGAGGAGCCAGACTGACGATTCGTTGGAAAAAATAAGAAAAATAATTACTTAGTTGGCAGATGTTATGACGTGGAGTCTGCATGTTAGATGTGATAGGTTGCTGATGTGGATAGCTTGCATGTTAAGAGAAATAGGATAGTGGGGATGAACTATTTAGGTATTATAGATTATAGATTCAATATTGTGGTGCAGCTACCTCATGGCCTCACAACTCCATAATCAAGTTTGTTTGAGACATGAAACAAATAGAGGAATTCATAGTATATAGGCTAGAACTGATATATCAAATGTCATCATGGCCCATAAAGATTCCACACACATGGTTCTGAGCAAATACTGAAACTACAAGATATGTCTGGCAAGTTCAGTTTAGGTGAACTAACAAGAGGGCTATAAGAAACTAAATTCTAGAGCATGGCCCGCAGCGAGATGCTCATTCCCTCCACCAGTTGCCACGTGAGAGGTTGCTGCACACGAAGAACAGTCACTCCCTCTTTTCCTTGCTGTAGCCTGCACATTATAAAAGATAGCAAGATGTTAACAGCCATTGTTAGACAACAATGGGGGCAACACTAGGAATATAGAATTACAGATGCACACCTTGATATATAAGATCAAAACATGCAAAATTATAGTTCAATAACAAAGTGTGGGGATTTGCAATGTACACCGCCATCTCACAATATTTCAAGCTAAACAACGGAAGTAAATAAACTGAAGTAAATTACAACATACCACAAGTCCACCGCATACTCCTCTACCTTCAATAGACTTGAGTAAATAAAGTCAAAGTCCAATTTCTCACTTGTATCACCCCCGCAGTGTCCTGGTGTCGGAAATGCAAGTGTGGAGTTGCCCATGTAATACTTGCTCGATTGTGGATGCATGATGATACTTGAATCATTCTCGCAAACAACGCATCGACCTGTTTCAAAAATAAAAAATGAACAAGATAAAGATCAGGCTGTCTCTTTTTTTTGACATGATAATTAATTTGTGAGTTAGGATCGAGCCTCAAATTGAGAAGTTCCAAATTATTTAATGTTGTCGATATATGTATACCCTAACCATCACAATTCATACAAGAGTCCAATTACTGGTGCTGATAAGAGCTTACCGGGATATTCGTGGTAATCCGGTACAGGGCAGCAGAAAGGCTTTTTTGATTCTTCAAGTCTCTCATAGGGTAGGTTCCAGAATTCAGCGAAGAACAACTTCCATGATGATCCACCATCTGAGCTAGCCAAAAAATTGGCATGGTAAACATCTGTGCAGCTGTAGTTTCTTTTTCTCGTCACTCCACAGATGACACCGAGCTTGTATAGTGGTCCCTAGAAAAAGCATGAAGGTGAAAAATTCAGCATCTTGGATGTAAGACGGTAAAAACAAACTGCAGTAATTAATTAAAACTAAACAGACTAGCTGGACAACCATGATACACAGCAGACAGCACCATACTTCGAGGGATTAGCATATCCATATGTATTAGATACGTCCCCGATACATATTGGGGAATACAACAATATAATTTTAATTCAGATACATATAGGATGCCTCCCTGACATTGTTTTTAAGGCATCCTGCCTTGGACGCTTAGGCGATAAGGCGCCCTGGCAGCGTAAAAACAATATTCCCTGATACATGCTGCACACGGTCCAGCAAAGGTAGAGCCTAGTAAGGGCATATGTTGTCCCCATTGACCCCCCCCCCCCAACCTGCCATGCCTCTCTCCCAAAGCCACCTGGCTATCGGTAATTGGGTGTGTGGTGCAACTTGGGGTTTGGGCACATCAAGCCGCACGCCCATCTCCCTTTCTTCCCCACGCACACTGGCTTTCCTTTGTAGGCACGCCTCCTCCCTCTGGTCACGTCTCCCCTCTCTATCGTCACACCTCACCTCCCACCCCCCAAAATTTACTCGATCCAGCGATGCGACCACGCCACAGCCAGCATGCTCCTTTTCGGTCCTCCCCTTCCACCGGATCGGCCGATGAGCGGATTGGCTGGAGGCGGTGACCGCGAAGGCGAGGAGCTCATCCTCGATGCGTGCATCACCCACACACGCCTTTTCCTCTCCCAAGTGGCTGCTAGGGTCGCCCCCGCCCTTGCCGCCCCCATCCCACCTCCAGTGCTAGCCATCTCCAATCATTCAACAGCCGGTGCACCGGTGGCCTTAAAGGAGTAGTCCGATCTGGCGCTCATCTACGCTGTAGCACAGGGTAAAGATGCCCAGCTGCACCATCAGGGTCCTCGCGGTTGTGATCTCTGCGTCGAGAAGGCAGCACAAACAGTCGAATAGAGGATTCCAGGTCTCTCTCTCTACCTCTTGAGTGTTCTCTATGGGTTTTGGTATGCACCCCTAAGGTTCCCAGTAGTTGCCCCCCCTTCCCAGCCCAGATGTTGAATATCTAGAGAAGATAAATTCTTGTTTGGTTCTGGTGCATCTGATTTTACCCTTTGCTTTTTCACCTCAGGTGCATTCTAGAGGGAGAGGATGACGGTGTATACAAGACTACCGAAATGTTCCTGTTCTAGCAGGTAATAACCGGACCTTTATGTTTGAAATTTGGAACACATTCTAAGTTGGGGATGATCTTACTGTTTATTCAAAGTAAATTTACTCTTGCAGGTAGATCCTCTCATGATTCGTTAATAACATGTATTGCAAATTCATCATGTTTGAAAAAAGAGACTTTCTGATGCATCATATGATTTAGTAATATCCTACGCCTCCTATTTGGACTTGTTCAGTGTCCACAGCTTTACACATGGATCTCACATACATCTCATTGTAAGGTAATGGCTCAAAGGTTAAATGTCTGCTTGGTATTTTTTTAGTATGTCTAACTAATGGATGCTTAGAAAATGAGTATTATTTCACCTGCTGATGTGTGATTCAATGTAAGGGTAATGCCACAACCAGGAAATTATGAAGTTAACGTATCGATCAGTTTATTTCAGGAGTGTAGGTCATTTTTCTATATGCTGGATGAATAGCTCCCTTCTTCAGTAAAGGACCCAAGAGAAAGTTCAGTGTTTATACTACTCTGTTTCCAGAGTAGTTATGCTCTTTCTTTGAAATCAAAAGGGTCAATGATACAAAATTAGTGTTGTTTTTTCTCCTTTTGTTAATGATTTGTATTTATGAAATTATCCCTCTGGCAGAATAAGTTGGCATGGAGCAATCCGTTCCATATGTTAATGCCAATCTTCTGTTTGCCTTCCTTTCTTTTTCTAAAGCTCTATATGAACAGTTCTCTATGTGTAAGTGGTCCATATGGTGATAGTTGCTCTATATTTTCAGGTTAGGTATGATGGATAGTGTTAGATTACTGAGCATTTATGTATCCTTAAAGTTATATTACGCTGCATTTATGTATCCTTAAAGTTATAGGAGTATTATGTTGTGTTATATGAGAAAACTGTTGTTCTGAATGTCATGTTAAGCAGTTAATAAAAAAAATTAACAAGTATGGAATCACTCCAATCATATGATCTCTAAAATTAACAAACATGGCACGTGAACAAAGTACTCATAGAATACTTCAAAACATATGATTGGAGCATCTCCATAACAGGTATGGATCACTCAATAACAAGCTCACAACAAGGCATTATGAAGTTAACAGGAATCTGGAACATTATATAAGCATGTTCATGGCAATGAAAACATATGCTACAGTACATATATGAGGCATCAAAAGGCATGGCATGATAGAGCGTAACATAGACAACAAAACATGTCAACTAAGAATCTTCATAATATGCATGGACTAATAGGTAGAATCAAGCAAACATGGAAACATGATATAGCAGTTTCAGCAGTGACAAAACATTAACAGCAAGTAGCCCACTTCGCAAGCTTGATGTGCTCACTAGAGAGCACATAAAAATAAATGGATGACTCCACTGTAAATATGGCATGAAAATTCTCCTAAAACATGTAGACATCATGCTCATAGGATGCAAACACAAAATGCAAAAAAATGACAAATCAACAAGTTACAGCAGTTTTCAGCAGTTAACAGCGACATGCACTTCTACAAAAGGGTCTAAGATATGAAGATGCACCCTAGCATGAATGCAAAGCACACCAACATGAAGAGCATGAAGAGCAGAACATGCGCACATCAAGATCATCATCATAGTATTAACAGGGACAAAGTTGTGGCAGTCACAAAATGCACAAATGATGTTAACAATCAGCAGATTACATCAGTTTATATCAATTAGCAGTTTTGCAATGAAGAATAAGGCATCAAAATGTACTCAAACAAGCATGACACAATGTAATAAAAAGAAGAGAATCTCAGAATGAACATGTTGACATATTATACATGCAAAACAGAGTTACGAGCAGGAAGTTACGCTAGGTCAAACAAGTGCACATGAGATGAAAATTCTGAGACTTGGTGGAAAACTACCAGCGCGAAAACGGGATTTAGATCGAGCCAGCTCCATTCCTCATACAGGACGGCTCCGGCGGAAGTCAACGGCGGCGGTGAGACGGCATGGTCTCCGGTAGGCGTTGGGGAGGCCGGGAATGGGTAGATCCGGTCGTGGGCGGCGAAGGACGGAGCTCGGGATGACGCTGGCTGGACTTGGACCTTGGGGCGGTCATCCATGACGGCCTACAGAGCTCGAGAGAGAGAGGTTGATCGTGAGGGAGTGGGAGAAGCACGGGATGGAAGGAGGGAGGAGAGGCAGGGGCGGCATGACCTGGGCTCCAGCGAGCTCCAGCGAGATGACGACGACCGGCGAGGAGCTCCTCCCGTGGAGCTCGGGAGAGGAGCACGGGGCGCTCAGGAGGAGCGGGGAGATGGCGGCGCGGCGGTTCGGGCCGGGTGGGCGGAGCAGCGGGCAGGGGGGCCGGGCGCGCGACGGTGGCATGGCTCGGGCACGGCGCGGTGCGGCGCGGGCCTGCCCTGGGCCAGGAGGGTCGCGGCGCGGGGAGGCGCTCAGGAGACGGTGGCGCGACACGTGGCAGGCGGGGATTCGGCATGGGCAGCGGTGGAGACTTTGTCTGGTGGGATCCGAACGTGTCCGGCGGCGGAGAGGGAAAAAATGCTAGGGTTTGGAATGCAGATTTCGGGGGAGGGGACTAATTTATAGGTAGAGGGAGCTAGGAGTGTCCAAATGGGGGGCGGTTTTCGCCCACACGATCGTAATCCAACGACGGAGAGCATGGAGGGGAGTTTGCTGGGCTAGGTGGGCTGTGCGGAGGGGTGTTGGGCTGCAACAAGAAAGGGCTTTCAGTTAACTCGATTAACCGTTGGGGCATCAAACGACCTCCAAATGGAACGAAATTTGACAGGCGGTCTACCGGTGATATACTAAGGCCACTCGGCAAATCTCGACCCATTTCGAGAATGTTTTTCGGCAGCTCACAAAACAAGAACTGGGAGGTGCCATGGGTGTGTACGAGTGTGGTTGGGCTCAGAACGAACAACAGAGAGAACCGGGGGAAACCGAAGGGATGCAAGTTTTGAAAAACATGCAGATAAAATGCAGATGATGACATGGCAAAGTGCAACATGCAAGCAAATGACATGGCAACGACGGCGAATAACTGGAAGACACCTGGCGCATCCGATTCGGGGCGTTACAACTCTCCTCCACTAACAAGAGATCTCGTCCTAAGATCTTAGGAATGAGACGGAAGAGAAAGAGGAAGAGGTGAAGTAAGAACGCAAGAGAGAAGATGAACAAAGTCAAGAGCACTCGGGTAGAAGGAGGTATGGTGAATATGAGAAGAATCAAAAGCTCAATGAATAGGATAGACTTTGAAACCACTCCGGATAGAACAAAATAGAAAAGGAATAAGAACGAAAGAATTTCGGCAGCACTTCGGCTGAAAAATGGAAGGAATAGAACATGAACTTCACAAGATGGGATGACACTTGATGAGATGAACAACACAATGCCTCCGGAAGAATTGAAAGAATGGAATGAAAAGAACTTAGAAGGAAGGATTGAACGGAGTTGATGAGAAAATCAACAACGAAACAATCAGCTTGTTGTGGGCCTATGGAAAAACATCTCAAAACTTCAGGTGAAATAATACCACAACCAAAGGTCTAAATAGCTGAGAAGAACGAAGAAATGCAAAACTCCACTTCAAAAGAATACAGAGAATTAATTGCACTTCGAGACGTAAGAAGAAAAGATACTTGAACTCCACCAATAAGAATCTTGATGAACACTTGAAGAATGAATTAAATCATGAAGAACCACCATGAAGAACTCCGGTGACAAAAGGATAATGAGATAGAAATGAAGGATGAAAGAATAAGATTAAGCCTTGCGGTGATTTAGATGGAGGTTCCGACGAAATGACATAGGAAATTTTTGAACTCCGGAAAAGAAAAGATGAAAAGACTTGGAACTAGAATTTATTCGTCAAGAACAAACTCCAAAAGAAGGGATTAATCACTTCAAGGAAATAAGAATAAGATTTACGATATGCTTATCCTCACCAAATTAAATTGATGACAAGCAACGGATTTTGCATGCTACTTATTCTTGTTTGAAAAGGATTGAGGGGAATATGGCGCAACCTTCAGGAAAGTCTTCAATGAACCACCGGTAGGATTGGAAAGAACGAATGGATTAAATGATAATCAAGGAAAAAGAATCTTGAACGAACCACCATAAGAATTCGAAAATGACTGATGAAAGAGAATGAATCACCAGGAAGAATTAGAAGAACCAATATGCTTGAGGGGAGTTAGATGCAAAAGAACGAAGAGATAACAAGATGATTAAAGAATACTAGACACATGCACCGGGATAACTAGAGAACGATACCTGGAAAGATGGCCTCTGGTGAAACGAAACAGAAATCAACTCCTGAAATACTCCGGATGGTAAGAAAAGAATATCTGAAAAATGGAATAATTTGAGAGGATAACATGAAGCTGGAACCACAAATCTTTGGGAGAACGGGCAAGATTTATAGGAAAAACTCTTCTTTGGTCTTCAAATGGAGAGAATGATGACGAGAAACACCACCAAAATTGTTGAGATACTCCGATAGAATGAAAAGAGGAAAGGTTGAACCAGCAATGAAAAGAATTTGAAAGCGATCTGGAGAAGGCACATGACTGATGGGATCCATTCTTACGTCACACTCGAAAAGAATTTAAGAATAACTCCGAAATAATTAGAAGTGTCAGGTAAGATCCTGGGAAAAGACCTGTGGGTTAGGGCCCACTAAAAATAAAACATCGTTGAAAAAGGATTGTTGAAGAGATAGATGATGCACCGGAAAAATTGAAATATTTGAATGAGGTGACAACCTCAAATTAATTCGAACACAGAAGAATCTCCTGAGATGCCTTGAGCACTCCGGAACGATTAAACTGGCGAGAGGCGAACAAACATGGAAAACAGTTGATCCAAGGAAAACAATATGATCAACCCGGAAAACTCGAATTGAGTCCACCGAAGAAGAAAAGGAGATGAAGAATGTCAAACGAGACAAGAATTCACCGGTTGAAATAATTGAGGGAAGACTGAAGAGGCTCCGCACGATGGTCGAAAGAGACTCAGACTCCGGGAAGAAAAGGGGTGGGAGGGCAGGAAAAAAAACAAAGGCAACTTGGAAGGGGGAACCGATGAATAACTTGAAGAGAAGACATCGGTTGAATTAATTGAGGAAAGAATGCAAAGACTTTGCATGAGTAGGATGGATACTCGATTACGGACTCCGGATCCGAGAAGATAAAAAGGGTGGGCGGGTGGGAACAAAAAACAACTGAGGATTGATCTTGTGAAAACAAGGAGGTCGAATCGACTTGACGAGAAAATGCACCGGATCAAAAGAGCTGAGAACCAACGAACCGAAAACTAACCATGTGATCCTAACGAAAGTTTGATGGGGAAGAGGAGTAATTAAAAACACCTACGTCAAGATTCCTCACCAGAGCGATGAGGGGCAAAAGGAGTAAAAAGAATTCGTACTCTCCGATATAACTAGACTCCGAAATCAGTTTTTCTTCTAGACTCGACAACGGCCAACTACGAACAATCAAGGGGGCTCCTATGGTCGGTCGAGGCTCTGATACCAACTTTTCACGCCCAATATGCGACCCTATCCTAAAGGAACTCGAAGGTCCCACCAAGGATAGAAGCGCATATTGGAGACGCTTTTGCAAGGTGGATATCATTACATCGTACCATTACATAATAGTTGGGGGTACATACAAGAGGCATACAATGCCACACAAATACAACATCACCACACATAAGAGCAACATCCGACTATGGATGAAACACAAACAGAAACTCACATGACATCCACCCTGCTAGCCCAGGCTGCCGACCAGGAACCTATCCCCTGAACGATGAAGCAGAAGAAGAACTCAAAACAAGCAAACATTGCTCTCGCGTCATGATCATCACATAACCTGTACCTGCAACTGTTGTTGTAGTAATCTGTGAGCCACGAGGACTCAGCAATCCCATTACCATGGGTATCAAGACTAGCAAAGCTTAATGGGAATGGAAAGGATAATTGGCGAGGTTGCAGCAGTGACTAAGCATATATGGTGGCCAACATACGCAAATAAGAGCGAGAAGAGAAGCAACGCAACGGTCGAGAAGCTAGAAGTGATCAAGAAGTGATCCTAAAACTACTTACGTTCATACATAACCCAAACCGTGTTCACTTCCCGGACTCCGCCGAAAAGAGACCATCACGGCTACACATGCGGTTGATGCATTTTAAGTAAGTCAAGTGTCAAGTTCTCTACAACCGGACATTAACAAATTCCCATCTGCCACATAACCGCGGGCACGGCTTTCGAAAATTTAAACCCTGCAGGGGTGTCCCAACTTAGCCCATTATAAGCTCTCACGACCAACGAAGGATATTCCTTCTCCCGGGAAGACCCGATCAGTCTCGGAATCTCGGTTACAAGACATTTTGGCAATGTTAAAACAAGACCAGCAAGACCGCCCGGATTTGCCGACAAATCCCGATAGGAGCTGCACATATCTCGTTCTCAGGGCACACCGGATGAACACTACGTACAGCTAAAACCATCCCTCAAGTTTCCCCGAGGTGGCGCTGCAAGTGGCTCTAGTTCGGACCAACACTTAGAGAAGCACTGGCCCGGGGGGTTTAAAATAAAGATGACCCTCGGGTTAATTACTCCCAAGGGAAAGTTTATAGGTTGTTAGGCAAATGTAAAACCAAGGTTCGGCCTTGCTGGAGGAGTTTTATTCAAAGCGAACTGTCAAGGGGTTCCCATACACCCGGCCGCGTAAGGAACGCAAAATTAAGGAACATAACACCGGTATGATGGAAACTAAGGCGGCAAGAGTGGAACAAAACACCAGGCATAAGGCCGAGCCTTCCACCCTTTACCAAGTATATAGATGCATTAATTAAATAAGAGATATTGTGATATCCCAACATAATCCTGTCCATCATGGAGCAATCTTCAACTTCACCTGCAACTAACAAAGCTATAAGAGGGGCTGAGCAAAAATGGTAACATAGCCAAGGAACGGATTGCTAGGAAGGGTGAAAAGGTTAGAGGATGACATGGCAATTTCGGCGGCTTGATAAACAAGTGATAGGTAGCGCAGCATAGCGATAGAACGAAGCAACTAGCATAGCAATGATAGTAGTTAGATCCAGAATAATGATCATCTTGCCTGAAATCCCGCTAGGAAGAAGATCGAGCCCATGAAGAAGACGAATGGGCGAAGACGAACCACACGTAGACGAACGAATCCTCACGATCGCAACGAAACAGGAACTATCGAGAAGAAGCACAACTGGAAAGAAGCAAATAACAAGGTAAACACACAACACATAAACATGACATGATGCTCAATCAAATATGATGCATGACAAGGCTATATGATGCTACTCATGGCAAGAGATGAAGCATACAAGGATAACACATCAAAGCAAGTTTAAATGAGGCCGGAAACAACATATAACAAATCCGGTAAGTCCTCATATGCAAATTTCGAAATTGGTCCAGATCTGAATAAACCTTATGTTCAAGTTGTTAAACAGCAAGTTAAGATGCACCAAGAAGATCTACTTGAAATTCTAGTCAAGTTACATATAAAGTTCATTTAATTTGGAGCTACGGCCTAGAAGATATGAGCAAAACAAGTTAAACATGGCATTGATGCAAAATGCATGCAAACATCAAGCAAACACTCTCAAAATATAGATGCAACATAATAAGATGAAACTACATGCAAAATCAAGCAAGTTTCATATAGAGCATGCTCAAAACGGAGCAACGGTGCAACACATACACTCGAAACAAGTTATAACAACAATCTGCCCAAAACAGCAAGTAGGCACTTTGCAAACAACAAAACAACATGCTACAGGAATCATATGAGCACACACTTGATGTGCACTTCATGTACAGATAACATACTTCAAATATCAGTAAGGTTCATGTTCATAGGCATCAATTTTAAACCAATATGATCAATGCAAAATGTCACTTTATAACACAGGAGCATATACATGAGCAGAGTTAATATGATGGAAAGTTGAGAGCAAGAAAGAGACAAGCTACAACAAGTAAACATAGCAACCAATGGCAAGGCATCAAAGTACACATAACAAGTAGCAAATAACATCATGGAATCATATACGTACGACTCATGTATTAGTGGGAACCAACAAGACAAGATTGAATGTTGAAACAGTTTCAGCAAGTGTAAATCAGCAACATTATCATAGCATGTTTGCAAGCATATAACAGATGCATATCATCTCTAAAATTAACAAACATGGCATGTGAACAAATTACTCATAAAATACTTCAAAATATATGATTGGAGCATCTCCATAAGAGGTATGGATCACTCAATAACAAGCTCACAACAAGGCATTATGAAGTTAACAGGAATCCGGAACATTATATAAGCATGTTCATGGCAATTAAAACATATTCTACAGTACATATATGAGGCATCAAAAGGCATGGAATGATAAAGCATAACATAGATAACAAAACATGTCAACTAAGCATCTTCACAATATGCATGGATTAATTGGTAGAATCAAGCAAACATGGCAACATGATATAGCAGTTTCAGCATTGACAGAACATTAACAGCAAGTAGCCCACTTCGCAAGCTTGATGCACTCACTACAGAGCACATAAAAATAAATGTATGGCACCACTGTAAATATGGCATGAAAATTCTCCTAAAACATGTAGACATCATTCTCATAGGATGCACACACAAAATAAAAAAATGCCAAATCAACAAGTTACAGCAGTTTTCAGCAGTTAACAGCGACATGCACTTCTGCAAAAGGGTTTAATATATCATGATGCACCCTAACATGAATTCAAAGCACACCAAAATGAAGAGCATGAAGATTAGAACATGAGCATATCAAGATCATCATCATAGCATCAACAGGGACAAAGTTGTGGCACTCACAAAATGCACAAATGATGTTAACAATTAGTAGATTACAGCAGTTTATATCAATGAGCAGTTTAGCAACAAAGAATAAGGCATCAAAATGAACTCAAACAAGCATTACACAATGAAATAAAATGAAGAGCATCTCACAGTGAACATTTTGACTTATTATACATGCAAAACGGAGTTACGAGCAGGAAGTTATGCTTGGTCACACAAGTGCACATGAGATGAAAATTTTGGGACTTGGTGGAAAACTACCTGCGCGAAAACGGGATCTAGATCGAGCCAGCTCCATTCCTCGTACAGGATGGCTCCGGGGGAAGTCAACGACGACGATGAGACGACGTGGACTCTGGTAGGCGTTGGGGAGGCCGGGAATGGGTAGATCCGGTCGTGGGCGGCGGAGGACGGAGCTTGGATGACGCTGGGTGTACTTGGACCTTGAGGCGGTCATCCATGGTGGCCTGCAGAGCTCGGGACAGAGAGAGAGAGATCGTGAGGGAGAGGGAGAAGCACGGGATGGAAGGAGGGAGGAGAGGCAGGGGCGGCACGACCAGGGCTCTAGCGAGCTCCGGCGAGACGGCGACAACCGGCGAGGAGCTCCTCCCCTGGAGCTCGGGAGAGGAGCACGGGGCGCTTGGGAGGAGCGGGGATACGGCGGCGCGGTGGTTCGGGTCGGGTGGGCGAAGCAATGGGCGGCGGGGCCGGGCACGCGATGGCGGCACAGCTCAGGCCCGGCGCGGCGCGCTGCGGGCCTGCCCTGGGCCAGGCGGGCCGTGGCGCGGGGGGCGCTTGGGAGATGGCGGGCGACACATGGCAGGCTGGGATTGGGCATGGGCGGCGGCGGAGACTTTGTCCGATGGGATCCGGACGTGTCCGGCGGTGGAGAGGGAAGAAATGCTAGGGTTTGGACTGCGGATCTCGGGGGAGAGGACTAATTTATAGGTAGAGAGAGCAACGAGTGTCCAAATGGGGAGCGGTTTTCGCCAACACGGTCGTGATCCAACAAGGAGAGCATGGAGGGGAGTTTGGTGGGCTAGGTGGGCTGTGTGGAGGGGTGTTGGGCTGCAACAAGAGAGGGCTTTCGGTTAACTCGGTTAACCATTGGGGCATCAAATGACCTCCAAATGGAACGAAATTTGACAGGCGGTCTACCGGTGATATACCAAGGCCACTCGGCAAATCTCGACCCATTCCGAGAACATTTTTTGGCAGCTCACAAAACAAGTACTGGGAGGTGCCACGGGCGCGTGCGAGTGTGGTTGGGCTTAGAACGGACAACAGAGAGAACCGGGGGAAACCGAACGGATGCAAGTTTCAAAAAATATGCAGATGATGACATGGCAAAGTGCAACACGCAAGAAAATGACATGGCAACGACGGTGAATAACTGGAAGACATCTGGCACATCGGATTCGGGGCGTTACAGCCGGGCTGGCACGGGTGCTAGGCAAGGCAGCCCAGGCACGGCCCTAACCGGGCCATGTGCCAGGCACAGCCCACTAAGTCACGTGTCGTGCCGGCCCGTGACGGGCCTGGCACGCTGGCTATCGTGCCGGCCCGACAAGACCGGCCCGTTTGGCCAGGTATACACGAGGCGCTCGACCGCTTGCATGGTGGGCCGACCCATTACACCGCCTCTCTCGCGAGCATATTGCTCATTCCCATTTGCTTTTTTTCCTAAAACAAATTTGGGTATTTCCCATCTGTTTTTTCCCATGAATTCCAAATTTAAAAAGTTCACTTATTCATAAATTTTTAAAAATTTTCAAACAATGAAAAATCAAAAGTTATTATGAAAAAATGTTCACAAATTCAAAAAATATTCGTAATTCTAAAAAATATTCGTGAATTAAAAAGTGAACACTTTTTGAAAATTCTAAAAAACTTGTAAAACACGAATGGCATTTGAAAATATGAACACTTTTGAGAAAATTATGAACCTTTTTCTGCAGTTATCAACATTTTTTGAAAATCAGAATACTTTTTTGAAAACATGAACAATTTTGAAATTTATGAATTTTTAGAAGGGAATTTCAAGCTTTTTTGGAAAATGCAAACATTTTCTAAAATTACGAACATTTTTCAAAAAGCAAGGACAAATTTTGAAATCCAGAACATTTTTTTAAAATTTTGAACATTTTTTTAAAGATTTTGAACACTATTGAAATTTTAAATTTTGAAAAAGAAAAGAAAAATTGTAAAGAATATAATTGAAATAACCGAAGAAAACACCAGCTAGAAGCCTCCAAAGTCGGGGAAGAAAAAACCTGGTACATCCCCCACCATACTCCCGCTGATGGGGCGGCATACCATGAGCGTCGTAGTAGGCGAACGATGTGATATGTATATCAATAAGCAATACATATCATTTGTGGGGAATCGATGCCCATTGCTCTGCAAAAATGCAAATTTACAAGAAAAATGTGTATGTACATCATTGTAGACAAACAAGCCAACATTTTTTTATTAAAGGGGGTTAAATTTGTTGCCATATATGCTTGCCCACAACGAAACCAACTAAACCACGAATTCCTTTTTCAGGTGCACATGGATTTAGTGGGCCTATGCGCCATTTGGTGCAATGGGTCAACTAGTGTCCTATAAGAATACCAAAAAGGCTGCAGCCGAGAGGAAAACAGGGAACATAGGACGTCTGGATACTGATGTAGAGGCCTCTCACTTCTATGCATTTCTGTTGTGTTGTGTTGTCCCTTGCCAGATTCTATGCATGTGCAGCTGTAACACCCCAAATGCAATCCTTCCTATTTTCTAACATATCCAACTTCGATCTTGATATTATTCCATGTGGGTTCCATCATGTTTGGTTTCACCTTGTTGCTTTGATGTTTTACTTGTTGCATGCTATGCCATCTTTGTCATTTTGCATTGTGCCATTTCATTTTTGTTGCTTGTGATCACCTTGTGTTGCTTCATGAATTGCATCCATCATGCCCATGTTGTTGCTTGCTCTATGTGTGACCCATGCATCAGCACCTCCTCCTTCCTTCTTCTTCATTTTTATTTTGCAAGTTGCATTTGTTCCACCTCAATAAATGTCCAAAATTTTCCTATAAATTTCAAACCATGCCTACACCCTCTCTATCAAATTTCATCGCAATTGGACTTGTTTTGCTTGGGGTCAAAAATGCCTCACTTGGAATATTTTTCCTCCTCTAAAATGTCCAAACCATTTTTTACAATTATGTGCATAAATCCAGGAGTCTAGGGGTATGTTTATTTCTTCCCCACGCCTCTTCGTTATTCCCGTGATTTTTTGTTTTATTTTCGGTCTACGAAAAAAGAAAAGGAGAGCAGCAAAGCAGCAGCAACAGCGGTGGTGCAGCCCAGCAGCGCGGCCCAACCATCGCCCTAGTCCAGCCCGCCCTGCATACGCCCCCTCCTTTTTCTCACCGCGCAGCCGCTCACCACCGTTGCTCCGCTGACACGTGGCTTGGCCGGCCCCACCCGTCAGCAGCAAAACCCGCGCGTGCACCCACCTTTCTCCCTCATTCTGTTCCGCTCACCTCGCCACACATGGCCATGCCTGCAGTCACGCCGTGCTCTCCCCACTTGCCCTAGCCCCTTTTAAGTCCCATCTCCTTGTCCCTAACCTCGCTAGGGTTTCCCTCTCCCACTCTCTGTTGCCGCCAGGTGAGATTCTCCACCGTAGACGCTGCTACCTTCGAGTCTCGAGCGCATCTGGGAGCATGGCCACGTCGCCGACATGCTCTTTGTCGACCTCCGCCCGTCTACCGTGTCTGGCAAGTCCCTCGACGTCCGCTACGTCGTCTACGTCCACTACTTCCCTGCGGGACGCCAAGTTCACTGCCGTCCCCGTCATCTTCCTCCGCTTCGGCCGTCCTGCGTCTCCGGCCAAGATTGTCACCTCCGTCGACTTCCAGTGCAGCTAGGTGCACACACGCGTGTGGTATCTTCACGTGCTTCCAACCACCACCTCCGCCAATCCGTTTGGCCATAGAGACAACTCTGGGAAGCCTTTGCCACGTCGAACTCGCTGCCGGCCGAGCCCTCTATTTTCTCGGTTTTTTGCCTTGGTTTGGCTCCAATGCAGGTCACTGCCAGGTGGGCCCATGGGACCCACTGGTCAGTGACCCAGGGACTAGGCGCCAACCTGTCATTCCCTATAACCCCCTCCTTCTTTTATTTTCTATTTAATCCCAGTGCATTCCTAATCTTAAGATGCCAATGCTGCCTATGAAATTTTAGAGGGAATTTTGGGAATTCCACCTCAAAAGAAGGGGTTTCCTTTTACCCATGAGGGGGCTCAAATGATGGACAAACTCGGTGATTTGCATAAACATATGGTTGAAATACAGAAGTATAATGAACCCCTCAAACACCTCAATGGTAATATCAATTGCATGAATACCCTGATTACTCTTTGCAATAAGCGATTGGGTATTTTGGATCTTAAGATGGTTTCTTTCCCAGAGAATTTAGGGAAGTGTAAAGAGTCTCCCGGGTTTGATAAAACCCTTACAAAAGTTGCCAAAACTTCGGGAGACAAAACTTAGATCCTTGCTTTATGCCTAGCTAAGGGCGTAAAACTTTAGCGATTGTTGGGAGGCAACCCAATGAATAAATTTATTTTTGCTTTTTGTTTTCTGTTCTTGAGTGTTAGCAAAATTATGCTACTGTTATGATTGTGTTTTTTGTGTTTTAATTAGTGTTTGTGCCAAGTAGAACCAATAGAATCTTCTTGGGTGATAATTGTTTGATCTTGCTGAAAAATAGAAACTTTTGCACTCACAAAAATAATTGTTAAAAATCACCAGAATGTGATAAAATGCCAAATCTTTTTGCAGAAGATTAATATACAAATTATCCAGGTTGTCCTAGTTTTTCAGAATTTTTGGAGTTAAATAATTATTCGGAAAAGTCAGATTACAACAGACTGTTCTGTTTTGACAGATTCTGTTTTCTTTGCATTGTGTGCTTATTTTGATGGCTCTATGGTTTTCTTTGATGAGTTTTTGCCATAGAAAAGTTGGAATACAATAGATGTAATGCAAAAACAAAATATGAATTGGTTTGGTACAGTACTTATAGTAGTGGTTTGATTTCTTATACTAACGGATCCCACGAAGGTTTTGTTGAGTTTTGAGTGATTGAAGTTTTCAAGTTTTGGGTTATCTTACGATGGATGAAGGAAGGATAGAAGAGCCTAAGCTTGGGAATGCCCCGGCATCCCAAGCTATTATCCAAAAATGAGCAACCAAATAAGATTGGGGATGCCCGCGAGTGGCATCCCTTCTTTCTTCTAACGATCATCAGTATTTTTCTCGAAGCTATATTTTTATTCCTCACATACTATGTGTTTTTCTTGGAGCGTCTTGTATGATATGTGTCTTTGCTTGTTTTATTTTGTGTTTGGAGTCTTGATCCCTTGCTCGACACACCTATTTGGGAGAGACAAAATTATGTCATAACTTGTTAGAATTGCTCTCTATGCCTCACTTAAATATTTTATGAGCTATGGACTTCTAGTGCTTCACTTATATCTTTTTGAGCACGGTGTGCTTAGTATTTTTGAAGAAATGCTCTCTTGCTTCACTTAGATTTATTTGAGAGTTAGTAAAATTTTGAAAAAATTCTCTCTTGCTTCACTTAAATTATTTTGAGAGAAAGAAAAATTATGCTCATGATCTTCACTTATATTTGTTTGAGCTTATGAAAAGCAATACATGAAAATTAGTCCCAAAGTGATAGATATCCAAGAAGGATATAATAAAAACTTTCATGGAGATCATTGGACAAAATAAAATTGATTTTTAGTAATAGTGTTTAGATATGATGATGTGATATGTGAGTTATGTTGAGAGTAATTATATTTTAGTAAGAATATTGGTGTTAAGATTTGTGGTTCCCTATGGAAGCACGAAAGTCAATAGTCATGTAATGAAATTACATCCTACTTGTGGTAAATTATTCTGTGTTATTTATGCTTAAGGCTTGCTTATGAGATTATTCATTTCTTGGTTGGTCGCTTCTCAATCTTTTGCTAGCCTTCATTTTGCACTAAGTATGATCTCTACTTGTGCATCCAAAATCCTTTAAACCAGTTTTGCCACATGAGTCCACTATATCTACCTATATGCGGTATTCTTTTGCCATTCTAAGCAAATTTGCATGTGCCATCTCTAATTTCAAAATAAGCTTCTCTTTTGTGTGTTCGTTTCGCCCGCGGAGCGGTGAGGGGTGGCTAATATTTTCCATACTAGATTTGTTATTCTCACGATGAGTGTTTATTCACTTGTCATTGCACAAGAGTAAGGCAAAGGTTTTAGGGATGCCCAGTCCCGAAATGAAAAAAATGAATTTACTTTATGTTATCAAATAATAAATTCCTTGGAAAGTGTTGGTATGGAGGGCAACCGTGGATACGGCTAGCCATGGAAAGTGAAAGTATGGCGGAAAAAGGAATAAACTTTATTTTCTGTTTGGGAACTGCCTATGATATATCTAGCATGGAAAGTGTTGGGAACTCTAAGTCGTTTTCGTTGGTGGGGTGGATACACCTCCCAAAATGTTTTATCTCTAATTTTTTTCAATTTGAGCTCTGACACCTCTACAAATCCCTACTTCCCTCTATGAAGGGCCTTTCCTTTACTTTATGCAATTTTTATTTTTGAATTTGAGTCTCCATCTTCTCTTATAAAAAGCACCAACTAGGAGGCAATATGATCCTACTTAAGTATTGGGTGTAACTAATATTCGAGTGTGTTTCATGAATGGATCAATGGTTGAGCATGATGGGCTAGGGATAACTTATTTTAGCATTGATATTTTGAAAGACATGGTTACTTGTTGATATGCTTGAGTATCTAAATTATTATGTCAAAACTAGATTATTGCTTTGAATCACATAAAAGTCCAAATGTACATGTTATAAAGAAAAGAATATGATATAATATGTTAGGCAGCATTCCACATCAAAAATTCTGTTTTTATCACTTACCTACTCAAGGACGAGTAGGAGTTAGACTTGGGGATGCTGATACGTCTCCAACGTATCTATAATTTTTTATCGTTCCATGTTGTTATATTATTAATCTTGGATGTTTTATAATCATTTTATAGTCATTTTATATCATTTTTTGGTACTAACTATTGACATAGTGCCAAGTGCCAGTGGCTGCTTTCTACATGTTTTTTACATTGCAGGAAATCAATATCAGACGGAGTCCAAACGCAACGAAACTCCGTGGAGATTTTTCTAGACTAGAAGGAACGTAATGGGCACTGGCTGCGCCTGGGGGGTTGTCGGTGTACAAAAGTAGGGGCCTAGCTTTTGACCCCTTTACTTCTGCACGGGTAGTCAGAGCCACCTGCCGCGGCCACACAAGAGCAAGGCAAGAGAGGGGAGCCGGAGAAAATCCAAATCCGCAAGGACAAGCAAAACGCACGACAAAGGACCAACACCACAAAGGCCGCACGAGCGATGCAGGTTGCCCCGGCAAGGACCCTTGCCTGGGGCAGCCTCAGCAGCCCCTGCAAAATCCTTGCCGGGGTAGCTCGTCCACACCCGCGGAGCAAACAACCCTCGAGCCTACCAAACGGTGAGCAGTCGCATTGGGACAGGGTTCGGGAGGCACCTCCATGGTGGCATGCAGATCTTTGTGCAGACAAAGAGCAATCAAGATCAGAAGAGGATAGGAAGGCAACCATCCTCACCAAGGAAACCCACAAGACTCCCCAGCAATATCCTTGTCGGGGAAGCCAGCGCGCCGTGGAAAGACCCTTGCCGGGCCATTGATGTCTACTACACAACCTTCAAGTGGATGACCTAAGGTTTATCAATCCGTAGGAGGCGTAGGATGAATATGGTCTCTCTCAAGCAACCCTGCAACCAAATAACAAAGAGTCTCTTGTGTCCCCAACACACCCAATACAATGGTAAATTGTATAGGTGCACTAGTTCGGCGAAGAGATGGTGATACAAGTGCAATATGGATAGTAGATATAGGTTTTTGTAATCTGAAAATATAAAAACAGCGAGGTAACTAATGGTAAAAGTGAGCGTAAACAGTATTGCAATGATAGGAAACAAGGCCTAGGGTTCATACTTTCACTAGTACAAGTTCTCTCAACAAAAATAACATAGCTAGATCATATAATAAGCCCTCAACATGCATCAAAGAGTCACTCCGAAGCCACTAACAGCGGAGAACAAACGTAGAGATTATTATGGTAGGGCACGAAACCACCTCAAAGTTATTCTTTCGGATCAATCTATAGAAGAGTTCGTACTAGAATAACACCTTAAGATACAAATCAACCAAAACCCTAATGTCACCTAGATACTCCATTGTCACCTCAAGTATCCGTGGGCATGATTATATGATATGCATCACACAATCTCATATTCATCCAGCCAACACAAAGTACCCCAAAGTTTCTACCGGAGAGTCAAGAACGTGTGCCAACCCCTATGCATAGGTTCCCAATGTCACGAAACCCGCAAGTTGATCACCAAAACATACATCAAGTGGCACATGATATCCCATTGTCACCACAGATAATCACGGGAAGACATACATCAAGTGTTCTCATAAAAGACTCAATCCGATAAGATAACTTCAAAGGGGAAACTCAATTCATCACAAGAGAGTAGAGGGGGAGAAACATCATAAGATCCAACTACAATAGCAAAGCTCGGGATACATCAAGATCGTGCCATAGAGGGAACACGAGAGAGAACACGAGAGAGAGAGAGAGAGAGAGATCAAACACATAGCTACTGGTACATACCCTCAGCCCCGAGGGTGAACTACTCCCTCCTCGTCATGGATAGCGTCAGGATGATGAAGATGGCCACCGGTGATGGGATCCCCCTCCGGCAGGGTGCCGGAACAGGGCCCCGATTGGTTTTTGGTGGCTACAGAGGCTTGCGGCGGCGGAACTTCCGATCTATCTTCTGTTCTGGAAGTTTTAGGGTACAAGAGTATATATGGGTGCAGGGGGTACGTCGGAGGAGCTACGGGGGCCCCACGAGGTAGGGGGTGCACCCCCGGGGGGCGCCCCCCACCCTCTTGGGCAGCCCGTATATCCCCTGGCGTGCACTCCAAGTTCCCTGGGTTGCTTTCCTTCCAAAAATAACTTCTCCAGTTGTTTTCGTTCCGTTTTGACTCCGTCTGATATCCCTCTTCTTCAAAACACTGAAATAAGCATAAAACAGCAAATCTGGGCTAGGCCTCCGGTTAATAGGTTAGTCCCAAAAATAATATAAAAGTGGATAGTAAAGCCCAATATTGCCTAAAACAGTAGATAAAGTAGCATGGAGCAATCAAAAATTATAGAAACGTTGGAGACGTATCAAGCATCCCCAAGCTTAATTCCTGCTCGTCCTCGAGTAGGTAAATGATAAAAAAGAATTTTTGATGCGGAGTGATACTTTGGCATAATTTCTCAGATCAGAAAGATTCAAGACAAAAGTTCATATTGACACAAAAATAATAATACTTCAAGCATACTAATCAAAGCAATTATGTCTTCTCAAAATAACATGGCAAAAGAAAGTTCATCCCTACAAAATCATATAGTTATGCTATGCTTCATTTTCGTCACACAAAGATGTCCCCAACTTCTATACCCCCGATGACAAGCCAAGCAATTGTTTCATACTCAAATGATCTCAAACTTTTTCAACCTTTACGCAATACATGAGCGCGAGCCATGGATATAGCACTATGGATGGAATAGAATATGATGATGGGGATTGTGTGGAGAAGACAAAAAAGGAGAAAGTCTCACATTGATGAGGATAATCAACGGGCTATGGAGATGCCCATTAATTGATGTCAACATGAGGAGTAAGGATTGACATGCAACGGATGCACTAGAGCTATGAATGCTCAACAAAAGAAAACTAGTGGGTGTGCATCCAACTCGCTTGCTCATGAAGACCTAGGGCATTTGAGGAAGCCCATCATAGGAATATACAAGCCAAGTTCTATAATGAAAAATTCCCACTAGTATAAAAAGGACAACTTTATGAGACTCACTACATGAAGAACAAGGTGCTACTTTGAAGCACAATATATGAGACTCAATGCATGAAGAACAAGATGCTACTTTGAAGCACAAGTGTGGAAAAGAGATAGTAGCATTGCCCTTTTTTTGGGCTTTTCTTTTTTTTTTCTTTTGGCCTTTCTCTTATTTTTTTATTTGGGCAATGCTCTAATAATGATGATCTTCACACTTCTATTGATTACAACATAAGGATTACAACTCGAAACTTAGAACAAGATATGACTCTATGAATGCCTCTGGCGGTGTACCGGGATGGTGCAATGAATCAAGAGTGACATGTATGAAAAAATAATGCATGGTGGCTTTGCCACAAATACGATGTCAACTACATGATAATGCAATGGCAATATGACAAAAGTAATGTATGTCATGATGATGATGATGGAAGTTGCATGGCAATATATCTCGGAATGGCTATGGAAATGCCATTGTGCTATCCACTAGTCCCGCTCTTCTCACGATTCCGCGCCCCGCAACCGCGGAAGGGATTAGAGTGATCCCATAGGTGTCATTTCCCACCGACATCTTTGGCGTGCCAGGTAGGGGGACAACGCAAATTGCGAGAATCTGGCCTAGGGGTAGGCCTAGCAGTTCATCATCGCCATGGCTCCTAAGAAGAAGACGACCACGGTGATTGGCTCGTCTGAAACCATACTGCCGTCACCGATGCGGGCCAGTAGCGGGCCAGTCGCGGAGAGAACCAGCAGCGCGGTCCATGAACACCCGCTTCACCCTGGCGGCCCGGGCCCGGTGGACGACACCACTGGTGCGACGGGCGACAATCCGTGCGGCGCCAGCCCAAGAAACGATGTTGGACCCCTCGCAGGCGGCGCGGGGCCCTCCAGGGGCGTCGTGCCGCCTACCGATGGCGCGGCAACCTCCAAGACACCAACGCCAGCACCTACGGCACGCTCCTCTCAAATCATACATGATGAGCAGCGCCGCCCCACTGGTGGCCCCGCCCTGGGAAAAGCCCTATGCATCCTTCGCAGGATGAGGAAGGCCAACGTGCACGCCGAGGCGCCAATGAAGGTGGCAGGCGGTTGCGGAGCCGTGATGGGGCTCCTTCTAACATGGTTAGGAGTCGAAGCGCATCGCGGTCCACCCAACTCCCACTGCCACCCACGCCAGCAAAAGCCCTGGCGCGCGCGCAGCTCCTCCTTGACTTTCCCCCCATGGCGGAAAAGCTTGATGAATGGAGGGCCACCGTCCGAAGCCTCGTCGGCATCGCCAACGACGACGAGTTGCGACCGGCGAAACCCGTGGGCCGTCGGTCTATCGTGCCACCCCTACTAGCAGGGGCTGAGCCGAGGGCGATGCGGCTATGGTGTATTTCCCTCCTCAGCACCAGCCGCCGCGGGCGACGACCCGTCGTGACGATGCTTGTGATGATGTCTCCATCGCGTCGTCCAACCCACGAACCAATCGCGATCAGCGCCAGGTCCTTCGGGAGCGGGCTCATGAGGACGCTCGAACCACCATCGAGCGCCAATGCGACGCGTGCCACCAGTCGGATAGGCGGGCAGGGCCCACTACAGATCACCCGGCACCGGGAGGCTACGGCGGCCTACCCTATGAGGTGGGCTGTCCGGCTTTCACCCGTGAGCTGCGAAGGTTCCAGTGGCCCTCCCACCGCACTTTCAAGCCCGACGTTGGCGAGAAGTACAACGGCAAGACTCACCCGTCGAAATTCCTCAGCATCTACACCATCGCGATGCAAGCTGCTGGGGCCCGCGACGATAAGGTGCTTGCCAATTACTTCCCGTTGGCACTTAAGCCTAATGTCATGTCATGGTTGATGCACTTGGCGATGGATTCCATCTCTTCTTGAGTGGATCTGTGGCATGAGTTTGTTGGCGCCTTCACAGGAGGTCACCAGGCTCATGGCCAGGCGAGTGATTTACACATTATCCCCCAGAAGGAAGGAGAAAACCTGCACAAGTACATCCAGAGGTTCAGTCGGGTGCAGTACAACATCCCCGATGTTCATCCCGCCACCGTGATCAGTGCGTTCCACCAGAACATGCGCAATCGCAAGATGCGCGAAGAACTGGCAATGAACAAGGTTAAGGATGTGGCCGACCTCTATGTTCTGGCCGACCGATGCGCTCGCGGGAAGTACCCCGGTGAAGATGCCGGCGCGGAAAGCGATTCCATAGGCGATACCGCCACCCCAGCAAAGAAGGGACGGCGCCGTAACAGGAAACACAAGGGCAAGGCCGTGCTTGCCGTCGAGGGATCCGACGACACCGGCGCCACCAAGAAGACCAAGGCGAGCGACCCCGGCAAGGAGGTTGCCGGGTGTGTCGCCTGCCGGGCCTTGGCGGCCACCAACAAGCCAGGAGGCGCCGACAAGCAGTATTGCAAGAGCCATCGCACCAAGGGCCATGACCTCCAGCACTGCAGGCAAGTAGAGCTGCTTGCTGAAAAGCAGAAGGTCGGGAAGCAAGCTCTGGAGAGGCAAGAGTTCATCACGAAAGAAATTAGGAAGCTAGAGGCGGCAGGCCTGGTAAGGGGAGTGCTCCATCCGACGTGGTTGGCCAATCCGGTAGTAGTGCGCAAGGCAAACGGGAAGTGGAGGTTGTGTATTGATTACACAGACATCAATAAAGCTTGTCCAAAGGATCCCTTCCCGTTACCGCACATCGACCAGATTGTTGACTCCACGGCAGGGTGTGACCTGTTATTGTTCCTCGACGCCTACTCGGGATACCACCAGATCTTTATGACAAAAGAAGACGAAGAAAAGACAGCGTTCATCACTCCATGTGGTACGTACTACTTTTTATGGATGCCTTTCAGGTTGAAGAGTGCTGGCTCAACGTTTGCAAGAGCAATCCATATTGGGTTTGAACCCCGGCTACATAGAAATATGGAAGCTTATATGGATGACATAGTGGTCAAAACTAAGGACAAAGCAACGCTCATGCAAGACCTGGAGGAAACCTTTAGGAACATGCGCAAGATTAACCTCAAATTGAACCCTGAGAAGTGTGTCTTCGGTGTCCCATCCGGCAAGCTTCTCGGGTTCTTTGTGCCGCAGCGCGGGATTGAGGCAAACCCCGACAAGATTAAGGCTATCGAGCAGACTGAGGCGCCCAGGCGGATCAAGGATGTGCGTCGGCTCACTGGCTGCGTTGCCGCCATGAGCAGATTCATCTCCAAGTCCGCGGAGCGTGCCCTCCCTTTCTTCAAGATCCTAAAGAAGACGGGCCCGGTGGAGTGGACCCTGGAGGCCGAGGCAGCGTTGCAAGATTTGAAGAAGTACCTTTCCTCTGCCCCGATGCTAGTTGCGCCTAAACCGCAAGAGCCGTTGCTGCTATACCTAGCGGCAACAAATCAAGTGGTTAGCGCCGCATTGGTGGCACAGAGAGAGGTTGACGAGAAGACGGCAGCGGCGGCAGAGCCGATGGCCTACGGGTCAGAACCCTCCCCGGCAGGGCTCGATCCCAGCAGGACTGAGTCCCCGTCAGGGCTCGATCCCAGCAGGACTGAGTCCCCGGCAGGACTCGGTCCCGGCAAGCCTGATGCTGGTGCAACAGGACCAGCGTGGCCAGGTGAAGTGATGCAAAGAAAGAAGGTGGTGCAGCACCCAGTTTACTTCGTCATCTCCCTCTTACAGGGGCTAGGTCGAGGTACTCAGGTGTGCAAAAGTTGCTCTTCGGCCTCCTTATGGCCTCGAGGAAGCTGTGCCACTACTTCCAAGCGCACGAGATCACCGTGGTTACCCGCCTTCCGTTGCAACGGATACTACATAACCCAGATGCAACAGGGAGGATCATGGAATGGGCCCTAGGGCTGTCGAGTTTCGGCTTGAAGTTCGAAAGCACCTCGACGATCCAGAGTAGAGTCTTGGAAGAATTAGTTGCCGAATGGACCTCGATACTCGATGAAGAGGTACAACAGACCACTCTCCCTGGCGAGGAAACAAGTGGCGACTGGATCATGTAATTTGACGGGGCCTTCTCGCTGCAAGGCGCCAGTGCTGGTGTGCTTCTTGCCGCACCCACTGGGGAGCACCTCAAGTACGTCATCCAAATGCACTTTTCCCAGGAGATGTCAACCAACAACACCGCCGAATACGAGGGTTTGCTCGCCGGTCTCAGGATCACAACAGACCTCAGAGTCAAAAAGCTCATCGTAAGGGGCGATTCGCAACTCATCGTCAGGCAGGTTAACAAAGATTATCAAAGCCCTTTGATGGAAGCCTACGTGGATGAAGTGAGGAAACTGGAGGAATGTTTTGACGCTATACAAGCGGAGCATGTCCCCCGAGCAGAGAACGATGTCGCTGACTACCTGTCAAAGCGCGCTGCCCTCAAGCTACCTGTGGAACCAGCTACTTTTGTGCTTCAGTTAACTCAACCATCCGTTCAGCCGTCGACTGGGCAGAACAAGTGAAGGAAGCTAGGCCCCGGCAAGTACTTCCCCACCGAGCTCCCGGAGCTGCCGGCGGAGATGTTGCCGTGGATGCCGATCCTGCCGCAGGGCAACCGACTCCAGCAGGACCTCAGGTCATGGCCATGGAGGCAGCTGCCCCTACGGCAGAAGAGACACCCTTGGTCCTTGCTTTCAAGCCCCAGCCTCCAGCATGGGCATAGCACACTGTTCGTTTCCTTCAAAAAGGAGAGCTTCCTGAGGAGTAGGAAGAGGCAGAAAAAGTAGCCTGCCGGTCTGCTCTGTACTATTTCATTGATAACATGCTATACAGAAGAAGATCGAATGGGGTGAAGTTGATGTGCATCTCCCGGGAGGAAGGACTAAGGCTGTTGGCAGAGATACATGGAGGCATATGTGGCTCCCACATAGGGTCGAGGGCCCTTGCCGGCATGGTTTTCCGGCAGGGTTTCTTCTGGCCCACCGCCCTCCAAGATGCAATGGCACTAGTAACCAAGTGTGAAGCATGCCAGTTCCATTCGAAAAAGCTTCATCAACCAGCTCAGGCCTTTCAAACCATCCCTCTCTCCTGGCCCTTCTTGGTCTGGGGGATCGACATCTTGGGCCCCTTCCCCCGTGCCGTCGGGGGCTTTGAGTACTTGTACGTTGCCATCGACAAGTTCACAAAGTGGCCAGAGGTGGAGGCAGTGAGGAAGGTGACGGCGCAGTCAGCCATCAAGTTCTTCAAGGGACTAGTTTGCTGTTTTGGAGTACCCAACAGGATCATCACCGATAACAGCATGCAGTTCACAAGCCATGCCTTCATGTAGTACATTGAGGATCTCGGTAGCCGGGTCTGTTTTGCCTCCGTGGCGCATCCACGGAGCAACGGCCAAGCAGTGAGAGCAAACGCTGAAGTCATGTGAGGCTTGAGGACAAAGACTTTGACAGGCTGCGCAAAAGCGGAAGACGCTGGATTGAGGAGTTGCCGGCGGTTCTTTGGTCGATCAGAACGACGCCAAATCGAGCAACCGGCCAGACACCCTTTGCTCTGCTTTACGGGGCAGAAGCAACTCTCCCCATAGAACTCATATACGGGTCACCTCGAGTGCTCGCTTATGATGAGCTTGAGCAAGAGCAACTGCGCCAGGATGACGCGGCACTCCTCGAGGAAGATCGTCTCCGGGCGGCTGTGAGAGCAGCACGCTACCAGCAAGCTTTGCGCCGCTACCATAGCCGCAAGGTTCATGCCCGGAGTTTTGAGGAAGGCGACCTTGTTCTTAGGCACGTTTAGTCGGCCAAGAATTCCAACAAGTTGACGCCAAAGTGGGAAGGCCCTTACCGGGTAACGCGAGTCACCAGGCCAGCGCAGTCCGCCTGGAGACCGAAGATGCCGTCCCAGTGAGCAATTCCCAGAACATCGAGCATCTTTGCAAGTTTTACCCATAAGGCGCGGCTGTCAGGCCTCCCGGCAAGCCATCCTTTTGTACAAGCCTTGCCGGCAAGGCATGTAACCCTTTGTACGAAGCCAGGCGCAGACCCTGAGCATAAATAAACGAAGCACTGGCGCCCTAAGTTATAGCATGTATGCTAGGTTGAGTCTCTTCCTTGGTTAGGGTTGATAGTGCTTGGCGGCAACTAACCCCTAGCTTAGAGGTCGGGTGTGCGTTTTTGTCCTTCCTTGTCTTCTTTGGTTTGCAAGGCACGTAAGTATTCTTGCAAAGCTATTTTGGAAGGAAGGGAACGAACCGGCACCTGAACCCCGGCAAGCCAGAATCGCCAGGAGCTGCAAAAAAAAGAACAAGGATCTCTGCACGGCAAGCCAAGATCGCCGAGGGCTGCAGATCCAGATATGTTTTATATCCCCTATCATGCGTTTTGTTATGGACTGGGACGCGTGAAACCCAGTCCTATCTCTGAGCTACCGTGCTCCCTTTTTTCCGCAGCTACGGATTATTTCCTGGGTCTGGATCTGGTCGTAGCCGCGGCAGCAGAGAGAGGGAGCGAGGAGCCTAAGCCCACTTCATCCTTGCCCCCGCCAAGAGCGTGGGAAAGGTCAAGCGAGGTGGGGAGACGGCAAGGCCTGTTGCCGGAAAAAAAGGTTTGTCTAGAAAGATGACAAGGATTCACCCCTTGCCGTGGGTTCCTCCCACGGACGTAATCCCGGCAAATGTACCTTTTTCATTAAAAAAACATCCCTTACAGGTACAGTCCATACGAAATGAAAAACATGAACAAGGGGAATACGAGTCATAAAGCTAACAAAGGCCCGAAGGCTTACATGACTAAAAAGATACAAGGTGCCCGTAATCCCTTTCTTGTCCCTCTCCTCAGGAAATGGAACAAAAAGGCAAAAGGGCAAAAGGGGCGCCTAGGCGAGCTACGAGTGGCAGAAGACACCAAGAGGATATCTCGGCGGCCGTCCGAGGGCTGGATGGTGATGGCGGCGCCGAAGGCAGAGCTCGAAGATGAGGCAGTACGACGCCAATACACGACGAAGGCGTCAGTGTCCGTGTACTCCGAGTTGACGGCCTCGCCGCTCGTCCTCTTCCTCTTCCGCAGCCTCCCTACGCCCGCCGCCCAAGGAGGCGACCCCAGAAGTTCAAGGAGCCGGCGACGCGGATGATGGGGCCGTCGGTGCCGCTCGGAGCGACGCCCGACGCCTAGTCAGACCCGTCATCCTACCGCCCGCTACCCTCATCGTTGCTGTCGTTGTCCTACTCGCCACTCTCGCTTGAGGAGGACTCTTCATCGTCGGAGGATCTCTCCACACAGCACCTCACATGGGTCCCGAAGTGCCCGAAGATCTTGACAGAGAGGAGGCCACCCTCCATTAGTTTCAAATGGAGAGCGAGCCTGTCCGTCAAGATGTGGAGGTGCGCGAAGGTCTTACACCCTCGGTGAAGATACATGACGTGGGGGGCAGGGAACTCGACATCGACCCACGTGCCACTGTTCTCGCAACCCCTCATGTGTAGACGCAGCGCCTACGGCGGATCCAGCTCCATCTCCCGCGCAAATGTAGTCGGAAGGCGAAGGCGACGGCGTGGCGGATGGCGCAGCCGGACGAAGAATTCGCAGGGATTATCCCCAGCATGGCCCTCCATCGGAGGAAGGGCTGCTGGAGGGGGCGAGGCGGATATGCCGCCCCGTCCTCCTCTCCCCTGAGCTCCACGGTGGCCTCGGCCTCACCCCCTCCCCCTCCCTCTAGCGGCCGGCTCCGCCGCTACGAGTTCCTGGGGAGGAGTGATGCGTTGTCAGGCCGAAACCCTCGCCGCCACTGATGAAGCATCGCCACGCCCCCTCGCCATGACGGAAGAAGAAAGGAAGCAGGAATGGAGAGAGGCAGATGGCGAAGGACTGAGAGGCACCGTCCCTCTTGCTCCCCTCTTTATAAAGAGGTCGGGGCGGGACTCGTCCGCCCCCTCCCAGCCAATCCGGCCTCTTGGAATGACAGCGAGCGGGGCCGTCGACCGCCCTCCTCGCTCCATTAAAGGCGCAAGGGAATCAACCCGCACGCGCGCGACTACCCACGACCCCTGCGCCTGTCATTCGCTCTGCATGCGGCAAACATGCCGTGAGGGGCGGGTGCAAGGGGATGCGTGGGATGACGGTTCCTGAGCGAGGGCAGTAAATGGGGGGCGGCCCCGCGGTCTCAAAGAGACACGCAAGACGCCTCTTTACTATCCACCACAAGGTGACGCCAGCATCCCCATGTCATGCGCGCATGACCCCCACGACACGCGTTCAACATGGGTCGTGGGGAAGCGCAGTGGGCGGAACAGTGGCCGCGGTAAAACCCACCTCAACTACCCGCACACCGTTCTGGGCCTGGCCCAACAACGTATTGCGCTTATGTGTGGTCCAGGCCAGGGGGCTCCTGTCGGTGTACAAAAGTAGGGGCCTAGCTTTTGACCCCTTTACTTTTGCACAGGCAGTCAGAGCCACCTACCGCAGCCACACAAGAGCAAGGCAAGAGAGGGGAGCCGGGGAAAAGCCAAAGCCGCAAGGACAAGCAAAACGCACGACAAAGGACCAAGACCACAAAGGTCGCACGAGCGATGCAGGTTGCCCCGGCAAGGACCCTTGCCGGGGGCAGCCTCAGCAGCCCCGGCAAAATCCTTGTCGGGGCAGCTCGTCCACACCCGCGGAGCAAGCCATCCTCGAGCCTACCAAACGCTGAGCAGTCGCATTGGGACAGGGTTTGGGAGGCACCTCCGTGGGGGCATGCAGATCTTTATGAAGACAAAGAGCAATCAAGATCAAAAGAGGATAGGAAGGCAACCATCCTCACCAAGGAAACCCACAAGACTTCCCGGCAAGATCCTTGCCGGGGAAGCCAGCGCGCCGCGGCAAGACCCTTGCCGGGCCACCCGGCAAGACCATCGCCAAGCGCATTGGCAAGGCCACTGCCAGGCCTGCACCAGCCAAGATCCTGCGGCCTTTCATACGCAGCCACCGACCCAACCAGCTGGGCAGGCACCTGCGTGGCAGCATGCAAACCTTCATGGAGACTCCACCACCGTGCCACCTCAGCTGCCCGCCTGCCTACATGGCGCTGCATGCGTTGCTGGCCGGGGCGCGTGTCGAAGCCAGGAAGGGCGGCGACAGACGGGACGGGCCTAACCCCCGTCCCCCGATAAAGCGAAGGACACCTAAGCCCCGCATTTAATGCATCTCGTCCTGTAATGCTAGCGATAACCACACATCGCTGTAGCGCTTTCCACCTCCTGTGTGCTACTGTGGCAGCCCCTTTCACCTATAAAATGAGGCCCATGGCATACTGAGGGGGGATTCGGCTCTTTGGAACCTCGCAGCACCCAGAGCTAGTTCAAGAGCTCAAGAACACTAATACAACCACCAAAGCAGGATCGTAGGGTTTTACGCATCTCTGCGGCCCGAACCTAGGTAAATCCCCTTTGTGCTATCCACTAGTCCCGCTCTTCTCATGATTCCGCGCCCCGCAACCGCAGAAGGGATTCCAGTGATCCCATAGATGTCATTTCCCACCGACAGGGGTACCCCCGAGGGGGGCACAACCCACCAGGGCGCACCAGGAGCCCCAGGCGCACCCTAGTGGGTTGTGTGCCCACCTTGGGTGCCCCCCAGACCGCCTCTTTGCTCTATGAATACCCCAATATTCCAGAACCCTAGGGGAGTCGACGAAATATTGATCTAGCTGCCGCAGAGTCCAGAACCACCAGATCCAATCTAGACACCATCTCGGATGGGGTTCACCACCTCCATTGGTGCCTCTCTGATGATGCGTGAGTAGTTCTTTGTAGACGTGCAGGTCCATAGTTAGTAGCTAGATGGCTTCATCTCTCTCTTTCTCTCTCTCTATCTATCTATCTATCTCTATCTGAATTCTCAATACAATGGTCTCTTGGAGATCCATATGATGTAACTCTTTTGCGGTGTGTTTGTTGGCATCGATGAACTTTGAGTTTATGATCAGATCTATCATTTTATATCCATGAAAGTATTTGATTTTCTTTGATCTCTCTTATGCATGATCTCTTATAGCATCGTACTTCTTCTTTGATATTTGGGTTTTGTTTGGCCAACTTGATCTATTTATCTTGCAATGGGAAGAGGTGCTTTGAAGTGGGTTCGATCTTACGGTGCTTGATCCCAGTGACAGAAAAGGAACCGACACGTATGCATCGTTGCTACTAAGGATAAAACGATGGGGTCTATCTCTACATAGATAGATCTTGTCTACATCATGTCATCATTCTTATTGCATTACTCCGTTTCTCCATGAACTTAATACACTAGATGCATGCTGGATAGCGGTCGATGTGTGGAGTAATAGTAGTAGATGTAGGCAGGAGTTGGTCTACTAATCTTGCACGTTATGCCTATATAATGATCATTGCATGGATATTGTAATGAGTATTTGAAGTTCTATCAATTGCCCAACAGTAATTTGTTCACCCACCATTTGCTATTTTTCTCGAGAGAAGCCACTAGTGAAACCTACGGCCCCCGGGTCTCTTTCTCATATATTTGCATTTGTGATCTACTTTTTCCTTGCATTTATTTTCAGATCTATTAAACCAAAAATACAAAAATACCTTTTTGTGTTTTATTTCTATTTATTTTATTTGTTGTTCGATCTATCAATCTACTACAAATTTATCTCACGTATGTTTGCCTACTTGAGGCGTCGTACCCCCGAAGGGATTGACAACCCCTTTAACACGTTTGGTTGCGAGGATTTGTTATCTGTGTGCGGGGGCTGTTTACGTTCTGTTGCTTGGTTCTCCTACTGGTTCGATAACCTTGGTTTCATATCTGAGGGAAATACCTACCATCGCTGTGTTGCATCATCCCTTCCTCTTTGGGGAAATACCGACTTAGCTTCAAGCGACATCAGTGCACAGGCACAAGATCATGGTTGAAGCACCAGCTTGAGTCAGGGATTGAAGAACCAAGAGATCTGAAGAACCAACATGCAGCCCAGAGGGACCAAGATCAAGATAGAGGAGCAAGATATCGACAAAAGAAGGGCCTCCCTTGCCGGGCAGGCGAGCCCGGCAAGGGGCAAGGCCACCACCAGAAGCAAGCAATCAAGGCTCCTCGGAAGAGCCTGCTGGGGTTAGTGGGGGCATAACCACCCCACCAACCACTCAAACATGACTCACATCATCAATCAGTGTGGTGTCAAGCAGCAAGATGACTAAGTGGCAGCCATTCGCCACATGGCAGCCATTTCCTACAGAAGAAACCCACAGATGACACCCATCCTGCGACATGTCAGGAGAACAGGTGCAGAGTTCGCAAGATAGCCCGGCAGGCCTTGCTAGGCAACCAGTGATGTGACACAAAGTGGCGCATTTAATGCACCCTATCAGCCCGTAGAGTTAGGTATGAGAGCACTTGATATGTCCATTTTGCATCATGCTTTTATATCGATATTTATTGCATTATGGGTTGTTATTACATGTTATGTCACAATACTTATGCCTATTCTCTCTTATTTTACAAGGTTTACATGAAGAGGGAGAATGCCGGCAGTTGGAATTCTGGGCTGGAAAAGGAGCAAATATTAGAGACCTATTCTGCACAACTCCAAAAGTCCTCAAACTCCACGAAAGTCATTTTTGGAATTAATAAAAAATACTGACCGGAAGAAGTACCAGAGGGGGCCCACACCCTGGCCACGAGGGTGGGGGCGCGCCGTATTGATGTCTACTATGCAACCTTCTTCTTGTAGACGTTGTTGGGCCTCCAAGTGCAGAGGTTTGTAGCACAGTAGAAAATTTTCCTCAAGTGGATGACCTAAGGTTTATCAATCCGTGGGAGGCGTAGGATGAAGATGGTCTCTCTCAAACAACCCTGCAACTAAATAACAAAGAGTCTCTTGTGTCCCCAACACACCCAATACAATGGTAAATTCTATAGGTGCACTAGTTCAGCGAAGAGATGGTGATACAAGTGCAATATGTATGGTAGATATAGGTTTTTGTAATCTAAAATTATAAAAACAGCAAGGTAACTAATCATAAAAGTGAGCGTAAACGGTATTGCAATGGTAGGAAACAAGGCCTAGGGTTCATACTTTCACTAGTGCAAGTTCTCTCAACAATAATAACATAACTGGATCATGTAACTATCCCTCAACATGCAACAAAGAGTCACTCCAAAGTCACTAATAGCGGAGAACAAACGAAGAGATTATTGTAGGGTACGAAACCACCTCAAAGTTATCCTTTCTGATCGATCTATTCAAGAGTCCATAGTAAAATAACATGAAGCTATTCTTTCCATTCGATCTATCCTAGAGTTTGTACTAGAATAACACCTTAAGACACAAATCAACCAAAACCCTAATGTCACCTAGATACTCCAATGTCACCTCAAGTATCCGTGGGCATGATTATACGATATGCATCACACAATCTCAGATTCATCTATTCAACCAACAAAAAGTACTTGAAAGAGTGCCCCAAAGTTTCTACCTGAGAGTCAAGACGAAAACATGTGCCAACCCCTATGCATAAGTTCACAAGGTCACTGAACCCGCAAGTTGATCACCAAAACATACATCAAGTAGATCACGTGAATATCCCATTGTCACCATAGATAAGCACGGCAAGACATACATCAAGTGTTCTCAAATCCTTAAAGACTCAATCCGATAAGATAACTTCAAAGGGAAAAGTCAATCCATTACGAGAGAGTAGAGGGGGAGAAACATTATAAGATCCAATGATAACAAAGCTCCTGATACATCAAGATCGTGCCAAATCAAGAACACTAGAGAGAGAGAGAGAGATCAAACACATAGCTACTTGTACATACCCTCAGCCCCGAGGGTGAACTACTCCCTCCTCGTCATGGAGAGTGTCGGGATGATGAAGATGGCCACCGGTGAGGGATCCCCCCTCCGGCAGGGTGCCGGAACAGGGTCCCGATTGGGTTTTGGTGGCTACAGAGGCTTGTGGCGGCGGAACTCCCGATCTATTGTGCTCCCCGATGTTTTTAGGGTATATGGACATATATAGGTGAAAGGAGTCGGTCAGGGGAGCCACGAGGGGCCCACGAGGGTGGGGGCGCTCAAACGGGGTAGGGCATGCCTCCCTGCCTCGTGGCCACCTTGAGGCTTCCCTGACGTCTACTCCAAGTCTCCTAGATTGCTTCCTTCCAAAAATAACTCTCCCGAAGGTTTCATTCCGTTTGGACTCCGTTTGATATTCTTTTTCTTCGAAACACTGAAATAGCCAAGAAAACAACAATTTGGGTTGGGCCTCCGATTAGTAGGTTAGTCCCAAAAATGATATAATGGTGTAAAGTAAAGCCCATAAACATCCAAAACGGGTAATATAATAGCATGGAACAATCAAAAATTATAGATACTTTGGAGACGTATCAAGCATCCTCAAGCATAATTCTTGCTCGTCCTCGAGTAGGTAAATGATAAAAACAAAACTTTTGATGTGTAATGCTACCTAGCATAATTCTCAATGTAATTTTCTTTATTGTGGCATGAATGTTTAGATCCAAATGATTCAAGGTAAAAGTTCATAAAACATAAAAATAGTAATAGTTCAAGCATACTAACAAGTAATCATGTCTTATCAAAATAGCATAGCCAAAGAAATCTCATCCCTAAAAAATCATATATTTAGCCATTCTTCATTTTCATCACACAAAATACTCCCATCATGCACAACCCCGGTTTCAGCCAAGCAATTGGTTCATACTTTTTAACGCGCTTCAGCTTTTTCAATTCTTATGCAATACATGAGTGCAAGCCATGGACATAGCACTATATGTGGAATAGGGTGGTGGTTGTGAAGACATAAAGGGAGAAGGAAGTCTCACATTATCTAGGCATATCAATGGGCTATGGAGGTGCCCATTAATAGATATCTATGTGAGTGAGTAGGGATTGCCATGCAACGGATGCACTAGAGCTATAAATATATGAAAGCTCAACAAAAGAAACTAAGTGGGTGTGCATCCAACTTGCTTGCTCACGAAGACCAAGGGCATTTTGAGGAAGCCCATCACTGGAATATACAAGCCAAGTTCTATAATGAAACATTCCCACTAGTATATGAAAGTGACAACATATGAAACTCTCTATCATGAAGATCATGGTGCTACTTTGAAGCACAAGTGTGGAAAAAAGATAGTAACATTGTCCCTTCTCTCTTTTCCCTCATTTTTTTACTTTTTTTTTATTTTATTTTATTATTTGGGCTTCTTTGTCCTCTTTTTTTATTTGGGCTTCTTTGGCCTCTTTTATTTTTATAAAATCTGAAGTCTCAGCCCGACATGTGGGGGAATCATAGTCTTCATCATCCTTTCCTCACTTGGGACAATGCTCTAATAATGAATATGATCACACTTTTATTGATTTACAACTCAAGAATTACAACTCAATACTTAGAACAAAATATGACTCTACGTGAATGCCTCCGGCGGTGTACCGGGATATGCAATGAACCAAGAGTGACATGTATGAAAAATTATGGAGGTGGCCTTGACACAAATACGATGTCAACTACATGATCATGCAAAGAGCAATATGACAATGATGGAGCGTGTCATAGTAAACAGAACGGTGGAAAGTTGCATGACAATATATCTCGGAATGGCTATGGAAATGCCATAATAGGTAGGTATGGTGGCTGTTTTGAGGAAGGTAAATGGTGGGTGCATGATACCGGTGAAAGTTGTGCGGCATAATAGAGGCTAGCAATGGTGGAAGGGTGAGAGTGCGTATAATCCATGGACTCACATTAGTCATAAAGAACTCATATACTGATTGCAAAAGTTTACTTGCCCTCGAAGCAAAGTACTACTGCGCATGCTCCTATGGGAAGGGTTGGTTGGAGTTAACCATCGCGCGATCCCAACCTCCACTCATAAGGAAGGCAATCAAAAGAGCATCCCATGCTACTAATTTGTTACACAACTTTTACCATATGTGCATGCTACGGGACTTGCCAACTTCAACACAAGTATTTCTCAATTTCATAATTACCCAACTAGCATGACTCTAACATTACCACCTTTAAATCTCAAAACTATTATCCAGCATCAAATTGATCATAGTATTCAATGCATTTTCTATGATAGTTTTTATTATACCCAACTTGGATGCCCATCATTCTAGGACCAATTTTATAACTATAGCAAATACCATGCTGTTCTAAAAGACTCTCAAAATAATATAAGTGAAGCATGAGAGATCAATAAATTTCTACAAAATGAAGCCACCGCCGTGCCCTAAAAAGATATAAGTGAAGCACTAGAGCAAAATTATCTAGCTCAAAAGATATAAGTGAAGCACATAAAGTATTCTAATAAATTCCAAATCATGTGTGTCTCTCCCAAAAGGTGTGTACAGCAAGGATGATTGTGGTAAACTAAAAATCAAAGACTCATATCATACAAGACGCTCCAAGCAAAACATATATCATGTGGTGAATAAAAATATAGCTCCAAGTAAAGTTACCGATAGACGAAGACGAAAGAGGGGATGCCTTCTGGGGCATCCCCAAGCTTAGGCTCTTGGTTGTCCTTAAATATTACCTTGGGGTGCCTTGGTCACCCAAAACTCAAAAACTTCACAACACAAAACTCAACAGAAAACTTGTAAGCTCCGTTAGTATAAGAAAATAAAACCACTACTTAGCTACTGTTGTGAACCCATTCTAAATTCATATTGGTGTAATATCTACTGTATTGCAACTTCTCTATGGTTCATACCCTCCGATACTACTCATAGATTCATCAAAATAAGCAAACAGCACATAGAAAACAGAATCTGTCAAAAACAGAACTGTCTGTAGTAATCTGTATTTAACGTATACTTCTAGAACTCCAACAATTATACCAAATTAGGAAAACCTGAGCAATTTGTGTACCAATCAAGAGCAAAAATAATCAGATCAATAGCACGTTTTAGTGAATTATAAAAACTAATTTACTGGGTACAAAAGTTTCTGATTTTTAGCAGGATCAACACAACTATCACCGTAAGCTATCCTAAAGGTCTTACTTGGCACTTTATTGAAACAAAAGCTATAAAACATTATTAATACAGTAGCATAATAATGTGAACACACAATAACAGTAAGGGTAAATATTGGATTCTCTCCCAACAAGCGCTTTTCTTTAATGCCTTTTAGCTAGGCAAGATGATTTCAATGATGCTCGCATAAAAGATAAGAATTGAAACATAAAGAGAGCATCATGAAGTATATGTCTAGCACATTTAAGCCTAACCCACTTCCTATGCATAGGGATTTTGTGAGCAAACAAGTTATGGGAACAAGAATCAACTAGCATAGGAAAGTAAAACAAGCATAGCTTCAAGATTTTCAACACATAGAGAGGAAACTTGATATTATTGCAATTCCTACAAGCATATGTTCCTCCCTCATAATAATTTTCAGTAGCATCATGAATGAATTCAACAATATAACCAGCACATAAAGCATTCTTTTCATGATCTACTTGCATAATTTTTTTACTACTTTCCACATAAGCAAGTTTATTCTCATCAATAGTAGTGGGGGCAAACTCAACAAAATAACTATCATGTGAAGCATAATCCAATTGAAAATTAAAATCATGATGACAAGTTTCATGGTTATGTTTATTCTTTATGGCATACGTATCATCGCAAAAATCATCATAAATAGGAGGCATGCTTTCATCATAATAAATTTGCTCATCTAAACTTGGGGGACAAAAATATCATCTTCATCAAACATAGCTTCCCCAAGCTTGTGGCTTTGCATATCATTAGCATCATGGATATTCAAGGAATTCATACTAACAAAATTGCAATCATGCTCATCATACAAAGATCTAGTACCAAACATTTTAATGCATTCTTCTTCTAGCAATTGAGCACAATTTTCCTTTCCATCATTTTCATGAAAGATATTAAAAAGATGAAGCGTATGAGGCCAACTCAATTCCATTTTGTGTAGTTTTATTTTATAGACTAAACTAGTTATAAAACAAGAAACAAAAAGATTCGATTGCAAGATCTAAAGATATACCTTCAAGCACTCACCTCCCCGGCTGTAACATCCCAAAATTCTAAATTTTGGAATGTTATAATAAATAGATAGATTTGTTTGTTTGTTTGAATTGTTGTGTGATTGATTGAGTGAAATTTGAAACTTTTTGAAAGTTAAATGAGAGGGAATAAAAGGACTTTCCCAAACTTTCATTTTTGCTTTCTGATCTCCGTGAATTCAAATATTTCTCATCACAAAACCCTGGAGAGAGGATAACATGACTTCTTCCATTTAAATGAAAAAGGGGTGTTGAAAATATTTGAATTTCATTTGGAAATATTTTCTAATTCATAAACTTCATGCAACTCAGTGATTTTCACGAGCGAAGATAAAATGACTTCTTCAAATTATATGAAATATGAGTTGGGAGTTTCAAAGAATTAAATTCAAAGTTCTTTTGAATTTATTTTCAATTTGGAGTTATTTGAGTTTTATTCAAATTATTTTTCTCCAAAAACAAAATATATGGAAAATAGGGTAACATGATTCCCTACATCAGAAAATTGGAGAGAAATTAATTTGAAGTCATTTTGGTATTTTAAAAATGATTTTTATTGGATTTTATTGGACCAGTAACACTGTGTGAATTATTAGAATTTTTGTGAATTTTATTTGAAGCTAAAATAATGTTCATGTTGTAGAAAATCTTTTTCTGCAAATTTTGGTATATTATATGCTTATATAAAAGTTTTAGTCATTTTTTTTAGTTCTCTGAAATTTTTGTTTAAAAAAAAAATACCGCAGCGCCTTGGGCCAAAGGCCCAAGCCGCCAAAACCACCGGCCAGCCACAAGGCCATCACACGCGCCGCACCAAGGGAGCCAGGGAGCCGCTCCTTTTCCTTTTCGTAATACTAGTAGGATTTGATCCCGTTTCGTTTATTCCGATTTGTTTCTAGATCTTTTCCCTTTTGTTTCCTAATCCTAATCTATTTCTTGTCCCCTACCCCAAGCAAAACCCTCCCTTCCCCAATATAAATACCCAAGCACCCCCCCCCTCTAGCACATCAAATCAACACCTCTCCTCTCCTCTCCTCACCCCACGTCGCTGCGCCACCTCGCCGGAGTTCGCCGGACCACCGCCGCCATTGCCGCCCCGCCCCACCACCTCCGGCCATCCTAGCCACCCACCGACCCTACCGTCCCTTCCCCGACGCCAGAGGGCCACCGGAGGACGTCACCGGAGCTCCACCAGAACCCCATCATCGGAACTGCTACAGTAAATCCCGACCTACTTTTTTTTTCGTTCTGTTTTTTTTCAGAATAGTTTCAATCTTGTAAAATCCATAGTTAATTATCTACGAGGTATTTTTGAGTGATTCCAACTGCCTTGGATCACAAATTTTATGAAGTTTCTGTTAGTTCAATTGTATTTCATATTTGAGCAGTTTAAATTTGTGTTTGTATGAATTTTCTCAAATCACTAGATTTGAGATATTTTGAGTTAGGAATATTATTTTCGACCGATTCTTTTTGCTCCTGGTCTCTAGGACCTTTGTTTATCCAGTAGTATTTAGTATTTTATTTTCAGGTTAATTTAAATTAGGTTTTTAGCAAAACAGTACTGTTTTAGTTATAGTTTTGGTTTAGTCTTTTCTTTATTGTTTTTATTAGTTTCAAATTATTTCTTTTTTTCACTCTTGAAAAATTTAGTTTTGTTTCTGTTAGTCAACAAAAGAAAATTTTGTTTTTATTTAAAAAAAATTTCTTAGTTTTGTATGAAAACTTGTTTAGGTCATAGTTAGTGTTTTATAAAAGCTTTTTATTTGTTTCTTTTTGCAAATAAAATTTTATGGAAAAAAATACTTTCTGTTAAATTAGTTATTTTACATTTTATTTTCTGTTAATTTATTAGTTTAGTATTTTAATTGTTGTTAAATTTTTACTTACGGCAAAACTATATTAGATGTTTGTAGCAAAGTCATAGATCTTCGTTAGTAGTTTTTCTTTGTAGTTTTATTTGAAGTTTCTTTTGATTTTTGTTTGAGTTTTATTATCGATTTTCCTTGCTGTTTTGATTTTTATTTCGAGTGCTAAAATTGTTTGCTAGGATGTTTGCTTATGTGAATGCTATGTTTGACTATATAGATTTTAAACGGAGTGACGATTAGTTCTACCAAGTCATTTTCTGACAGCGTTGTTATCTTCATCAAGTATTACCAGGCAAGTTCACTTTGACCATGCTTTCATACCTATGTTTTATTGCATTTAGTGTCATCTTCGCAACAATCCCTCCAGTAGTGATATTGAATTCTTGTAGTTGATTAGTATGCATGAGGTAGGAACCCATCACCCTGTTACCAAGCCCGGGACGTTATTTATTTTAATGCTACGCTATAGTAGACGGGGTTTGGTATGAGTGCTCGAGAGTGGTGTGAAGAAGGAGGACTCTACGTCAATGACGACAACTCCATGATGGCATCTGCAAGGACTGCATTTTCAAGGCCTCAAGACTTCAAGACTCGAGACAAGAATTCAATACACACTACTGGGTGAAGGACGGTTGACGGGCACCCTGGAGAAACCAGTGGTTGGCCGGGATGCATGGAGAAGCGCCATGACATCTTGCGGAAAGCTTCACCCAGACTCAAAGAGACGGAAGAATACTTCATGCCCGGAAGCTTACCTGTGCAACCGCAAGTCACTATGGGCTCTGGCTTGGTTGACCTTAGTTGTGACTCTGGCTGGGACGGTGCTAGCAGATGTAGAACTACGGTAGGATTGGATGAGCACCGGACAGTGGTCAGAGGAACTCTTCGGAAGACCATGTTTCGGTCATCTTGTTCTCAAACACCCTGAAGTGCGAGAACGTAAAGAGAGGGATCGAATCTTGCGGGTAAAGTGTACAAACCTCTGCAGAGGGTTTAAACCTAATCGATTAGCCGTGTCCCCGGTTACGGACAATTTGAGCATCTGGACTTGGATCTATCTCGGAACTCTCAACACTGGACTGATAACTTAATTGTGGGCAACCTATGATGATTTTGGGCTATGAGACATCGGTTGGCGGAACCATGTCATGATAGAAAACTCCATAGTACAGACTTCACTTTTGCCTTTGATGTAGGTAAAATAAAATCAGCTTTTACGCAAACAAAATTCAGATACAGAGCCACAAAGCCATAATGCATATAGTATAGTTTTATCATCTGTTCTTTTTATTGTGATCTTGCCGGTACATTCAATGTACTGACCTACACGGCTGCAACGTATCATGTTGCAGATATTTCCTCGACGAGTAAGAATTACGATACAGGGTTACGGTCTACACTCAACCTGCCGATGGCGTTGATGGGACTCCACACCCGTTTGATTGTTTCCGCTGAGTATTATGAGGTATATATCATTTTACGTTATTTATACATGTGATTGCACTTTGATATATACATTGATGTACTGTGTGTGCCAGCATACTGATCCAGGGATGGCACAGTAACACAGAGGCTTGACCGTCTGAGGTCGGGTCGCTACAGAAATGGTATCAGAGCACATGTTGACTGTAGGACGTGACCCTAGACATCGGAAAGCCCTAGGACAGGATATCTCAAAAACTCTATTTACAAAAAGACTCTTACTTCTCATCTCTTCTGACACTCTCACCTCAAATAGTTAGAATATACCCCTTTTCCCTTTTAATCAACCGGAGGATCAACTGAAGACGCTCCAAGAAGGAATTGATGACCCTTTCAGAGTAAAGAGGATTTCACCATGTATTAGAAGCTACAACAGTTGAAGACTCCGAAAACTTGAAGGATCTGAAGAGATTTGACCTTTAGAAGACCAAACCCCTGTTACACACTTACGTTAGATACAACGATTTGTGAGCTGTCATTTGTTTGATGTTTTCCGACAGCCACAAAGTAAAACTTGTTTCTTCAAAAACTATTGTTTGTATTGTGTGTATATCCCTCCCCGCCTCTCTCATATCTCATCCCAAAACTTTTGAACCCCATAGATGATGAATGAAGTTGGACTGATATTCTCTGAACCGAAGACTCAGCCGGAGGCAGAGCTATGGATTCAGAACATGGAAAATCACTTCGGGAGCAATTTGATTCCAAGGAAGTATGAGGTTCAATACGCTCTTCAGTGCTTTACAGAAAGTGCTGCAACCTGGTGGAAAATGCATCAAGCCATACAAGGATTTAATGGAGCAAGAACTTGGGAGGAATTCAAGAAGACCCTGTTGAGATCACGTCTTACCCGGAAGCACCATGATACACCAAGAAATAAACCTTGTGCCTGCAAGATTTGCGGAGAAATAGGACACACCCAGGAGGAACACAAGGATGGATGCCCTCATTGTGAGGAGAAACACCCAGCTGAGGAATGCCCAACTAGTCAGGTGACTTGTTTCTTGTGTGAAGGAACCACCCACTACCCGACCCAGTGTCACATTTACCCCATGGTGCAACAAACTATTCAGGAGCAGGAAGAAGGAATGAAAGAAGCCCTCCGAGAAGTTATGAAAGAACCTGTGATGAAGGAATGTGTTGAAGACCCTGATGGAGAAGGCCTCAACAGATTTTACTCCAATGCCTGCTATTCATGTGGAGAAGAAGGACATTTTTCGCAGTACTGCCCCAAGGGAATAAAAGAGTATCTGGGATATTTCCCGAGAGCAGTAGTGAAGTTTGATCCTCGGGAAATAGAAACTCTGATCATTACAGAGAAATCCAGGAAGAGAAAAAGAAGGCAACCCGAGAACAACACAATTTTTGCAGAGAAGGACTTGAGTCATATCACCTGTTACAGGTGCAAGGATTTAGGTCATTACGCTAGTAAATGTCCAGAAAAGAAGCCAAGAATCCAAGGAGCACGCATAATCACAAAGAAGCCCCGAGACATGTCAGAAGTCATTTGTTTTCGCTGCAAGGAGGCAGGACATTATGCTATTAAAAGTCCCGACAAGATGAAAGCTGGAGTTGAGTAGCTGGAATTTTGATATGGATAATAAGAGTAGTAGAAAGCAATTTCATTTTCATGAGCTCAATGAGTTGAGTTATGTAATAGATTACTCTGAGATTGTAATAGTTCATGACTCAATAAAGTTGTAATGTCACATGCTGAAAAGCTTTAAGGAGTTGTCATATTTTATCTTATCTTGGAAATTAATATTCTTGATGAACATGGAAGAAGATGAGTTGTGATGCATAAACAGGAAATTGGAAATTGAGTTTGAAGTTCTGTTTGGATGATATGAATGTATGCCCCAGGGGATAAGTACCTTATTCTGAGCATCATTTCTGTTTCACAACTGCAGATGACGACCCTTTATGAGTCTTTCCTTAAAGGTCCGGAAACAATCATGACCCTGACAAGTGATCATGATTACCCGAAGATCCTGAAGGACATGATGAAGCATATTCACCTTGAAGGAGATGCAATCTACAAAGGCTACCCTTTCATGCAAAAGGGAGTGGAACTTTGGTATGTGGAGGTACACCTCCACCATTTGAAAGGAGTTTGCCCAAAGATGATGGGGCAGTACTTTTTCATTTCACGTGTGCCACAAGCAACTTTCTTCGATGCTGTTCGTGAAGCAGCCATGGAAGCCATACGCCAGATCGGAGAAATACTTGAAGCAAGACTTCGTTATACTCAGGAATACCTAAGCGAAGTGCATGCAGAGATGATGGAGGTCAAGCTCAAGGCCACCACGATGAAACAGAAGATTGAAGATTTCAAGGCGCATGTCGCACAATTCCAGTGGGACTGAAGAATCCTCGAGAAAGATAAATAAATAAAGTTAGAAGTAATGTCTGACCATACCGAACCATGTGGGTGGCGACATTTGTAATAAACTTTTGGAATTTGGATTCACGAAAAATGGTTAAGGATGTACTAAAGGATTGATATGAAAAATGAGATTTATGGATAAACTAGTGCATTTGTCTTTGGTGCCGTAGTACTCCGTAAAGCCACAGGATCAATGAAGAAAGAAATGTGTTATTCATGACGGTCCATAGAAGGAAGCTGGACAAAATAAGTTGGAGTTTTGCTTTTGATATGATGGTATGAAGAAACAGAGTACTACTGGAATTAAAGGAGGTGTAACATGAGAGTTACTCCAAGGATGAGTTAAAGCTGCACTAGTGTTGAAGTGGGCCATAACCCACAGGCCCAGGAATTAATAAGGATCAAGTACCCACTGGAGAAAGAAATTTTGGGAATAGACTACGATTTGATCAACCGACGATTCTATAGGAGTTTACGCAAAACCTGAGAGTTGTTAAGGAACGATAGATGTTTGTTTGGCCTGCAGAATCAATGGATTTTTCCGAACTTGGTTCGTCGACAAGAGAAATTCTGCAATGCTTGTGAGGATGACCGAGTGTTAGAATGCGAGATTCGCTAAACCATGTACAAGGTAATGATTTGGGTGCGGGATGGATTGATCACCATGCCGACTTACTCTTATTATTCGCCTTGCTATATGGGATGGTAAACCTGAGTGACTTACCTATAGTAGAGAGACAACGATCAAAACCTTGTTTAAACCTTAGAATGGTATAGGTATTTCTTTTCCCCTTGTACAAGGCAGTTGTTGCCAACCGTAGAAAATACGGTGAGGTTCAAACCAGACCCGTTTTCTGCAGGAGAAACCATAAATCGTTGACCACCATGAGATATCGATAGTTGTTTAGAATTGGCGCCAGACCTATCGGCTATGAAGACCCAATCTCGGAATAACCTTACCAAGATGAAAGGACAAAAGAATTGAGGAAAAGCTTATGCCACTACCGAAAGAGCCCAGAGAAGGATTTATCCTTACAATCTGAGAAGACCAACACTGTCAACGATAAGGATGGAGTATATGAGTTTTGATGGAATTGTAACGATGCTTCTAAGGGTGGTAGCACCCGAGACCCCGGAGATGATCGATGGATTTTTGAAGACCCCCAAACCCTAACCTATTTCTTGCTAGCCTCTCCGAATCTCGAGGACGAGATTCATTTTAAGGGTGGTAGATTTGTAACATCCCAAAATTCTAAATTTTGGAATGTTATAATAAATAGATAGATTTGTTTGTTTGTTTGAATTGTTGTGTGATTGATTGAGTGAAATTTGAAACTTTTTGAAAGTTAAATGAGAGGGAATAAAAGGACTTTCCCAAACTTTCATTTTTGCTTTCTGATCTCCGTGAATTCAAATATTTCTCATCACAAAACCCTGGAGAGAGGATAACATGACTTCTTCCATTTAAATGAAAAAGGGGTGTTGAAAATATTTGAATTTCATTTGGAAATATTTTCTAATTCATAAACTTCATGCAACTCAGTGATTTTCACGAGCGAAGATAAAATGACTTCTTCAAATTATATGAAATATGAGTTGGGAGTTTCAAAGAATTAAATTCAAAGTTCTTTTGAATTTATTTTCAATTTGGAGTTATTTGAGTTTTATTCAAATTATTTTTCTCCAAAAACAAAATATATGGAAAATAGGGTAACATGATTCCCTACATCAGAAAATTGGAGAGAAATTAATTTGAAGTCATTTTGGTATTTTAAAAATGATTTTTATTGGATTTTATTGGACCAGTAACACTGTGTGAATTATTAGAATTTTTGTGAATTTTATTTGAAGCTAAAATAATGTTCATGTTGTAGAAAATCTTTTTCTGCAAATTTTGGTATATTATATGCTTATATAAAAGTTTTAGTCATTTTTTTTTAGTTCTCTGAAATTTTTGTTTAAAAAAAAAATACCGCAGCGCCTTGGGCCAAAGGCCCAAGCCGCCAAAACCACCGGCCAGCCACAAGGCCATCACACGCGCCGCACCAAGGGAGCCAGGGAGCCGCTCCTTTTCCTTTTTCCTAATACTAGTAGGATTTGATCCCGTTTCGTTTATTCCGATTTGTTTCTAGATCTTTTCCCTTTTGTTTCCTAATCCTAATCTATTTCTTGTCCCCTACCCCAAGCAAAACCCTCCCTTCCCCAATATAAATACCCAAGCACCCCCCCCCTCTAGCACATCAAATCAACACCTCTCCTCTCCTCTCCTCACCCCACGTCGCTGCGCCACCTCGCCGGAGTTCGCCGGACCACCGCCGCCATTGCCGCCCCGCCCCACCACCTCCGGCCATCCTAGCCACCCACCGACCCTACCGTCCCTTCCCCGACGCCAGAGGGCCACCGGAGGACGTCACCGGAGCTCCACCAGAACCCCATCATCGGAACTGCTACAGTAAATCCCGACCTACTTTTTTTTTCGTTCTGTTTTTTTTCAGAATAGTTTCAATCTTGTAAAATCCATAGTTAATTATCTACGAGGTATTTTTGAGTGATTCCAACTGCCTTGGATCACAAATTTTATGAAGTTTCTGTTAGTTCAATTGTATTTCATATTTGAGCAGTTTAAATTTGTGTTTGTATGAATTTTCTCAAATCACTAGATTTGAGATATTTTGAGTTAGGAATATTATTTTCGACCGATTCTTTTTGCTCCTGGTCTCTAGGACCTTTGTTTATCCAGTAGTATTTAGTATTTTATTTTCAGGTTAATTTAAATTAGGTTTTTAGCAAAACAGTACTGTTTTAGTTATAGTTTTGGTTTAGTCTTTTCTTTATTGTTTTTATTAGTTTCAAATTATTTCTTTTTTTCACTCTTGAAAAATTTAGTTTTGTTTCTGTTAGTCAACAAAAGAAAATTTTGTTTTTATTTAAAAAAAATTTCTTAGTTTTGTATGAAAACTTGTTTAGGTCATAGTTAGTGTTTTATAAAAGCTTTTTATTTGTTTCTTTTTGCAAATAAAATTTTATGGAAAAAAATACTTTCTGTTAAATTAGTTATTTTACATTTTATTTTCTGTTAATTTATTAGTTTAGTATTTTAATTGTTGTTAAATTTTTACTTACGGCAAAACTATATTAGATGTTTGTAGCAAAGTCATAGATCTTCGTTAGTAGTTTTTCTTTGTAGTTTTATTTGAAGTTTCTTTTGATTTTTGTTTGAGTTTTATTATCGATTTTCCTTGCTGTTTTGATTTTTATTTCGAGTGCTAAAATTGTTTGCTAGGATGTTTGCTTATGTGAATGCTATGTTTGACTATATAGATTTTAAACGGAGTGACGATTAGTTCTACCAAGTCATTTTCTGACAGCGTTGTTATCTTCATCAAGTATTACCAGGCAAGTTCACTTTGACCATGCTTTCATACCTATGTTTTATTGCATTTAGTGTCATCTTCGCAACAATCCCTCCAGTAGTGATATTGAATTCTTGTAGTTGATTAGTATGCATGAGGTAGGAACCCATCACCCTGTTACCAAGCCCGGGACGTTATTTATTTTAATGCTACGCTATAGTAGACGGGGTTTGGTATGAGTGCTCGAGAGTGGTGTGAAGAAGGAGGACTCTACGTCAATGACGACAACTCCATGATGGCATCTGCAAGGACTGCATTTTCAAGGCCTCAAGACTTCAAGACTCGAGACAAGAATTCAATACACACTACTGGGTGAAGGACGGTTGACGGGCACCCTGGAGAAACCAGTGGTTGGCCGGGATGCATGGAGAAGCGCCATGACATCTTGCGGAAAGCTTCACCCAGACTCAAAGAGACGGAAGAATACTTCATGCCCGGAAGCTTACCTGTGCAACCGCAAGTCACTATGGGCTCTGGCTTGGTTGACCTTAGTTGTGACTCTGGCTGGGACGGTGCTAGCAGATGTAGAACTACGGTAGGATTGGATGAGCACCGGACAGTGGTCAGAGGAACTCTTCGGAAGACCATGTTTCGGTCATCTTGTTCTCAAACACCCTGAAGTGCGAGAACGTAAAGAGAGGGATCGAATCTTGCGGGTAAAGTGTACAAACCTCTGCAGAGGGTTTAAACCTAATCGATTAGCCGTGTCCCCGGTTACGGACAATTTGAGCATCTGGACTTGGATCTATCTCGGAACTCTCAACACTGGACTGATAACTTAATTGTGGGCAACCTATGATGATTTTGGGCTATGAGACATCGGTTGGCGGAACCATGTCATGATAGAAAACTCCATAGTACAGACTTCACTTTTGCCTTTGATGTAGGTAAAATAAAATCAGCTTTTACGCAAACAAAATTCAGATACAGAGCCACAAAGCCATAATGCATATAGTATAGTTTTATCATCTGTTCTTTTTATTGTGATCTTGCCGGTACATTCAATGTACTGACCTACACGGCTGCAACGTATCATGTTGCAGATATTTCCTCGACGAGTAAGAATTACGATACAGGGTTACGGTCTACACTCAACCTGCCGATGGCGTTGATGGGACTCCACACCCGTTTGATTGTTTCCGCTGAGTATTATGAGGTATATATCATTTTACGTTATTTATACATGTGATTGCACTTTGATATATACATTGATGTACTGTGTGTGCCAGCATACTGATCCAGGGATGGCACAGTAACACAGAGGCTTGACCGTCTGAGGTCGGGTCGCTACACCGGCAATGGTGCCAGAGAAGAGCTTGATGTCTACTACGCAACCTTCTTCTTGTAGACGTTGTTGGGCCTCCAAGTGCAGAGGTTTGTAGGACAGTAGAAAATTTCCCTCAAGTGGAGACCTAAGGTTTATCAATCCATGGGAGGCAAAGGATGAAGATCGTCTTTCTCAAACAACCCTGCAACCAAATAACTAAGAGTCTCTTGTGTCCCCAACACACCCAATACAATGGTAAATTGTATAGGTGCACTAGTTCGGCGAAGAGATGGTGATACAAGTGCAATATGGATGGTAGATATAGGTTTTTGTAATATGAAATTATAAAAACAGTAAGGTAACTAATGATAAAAGTGAGCGTAAACTGTATTGAAATGCTAGGAAACAAGGCCTAGGGTTCATACTTTCACTAGTGCAAGTTCTCTCAACAATAATAACATAACTGGATCATATAACTATCCCTCAACATGCAACAAAGAGTCACTCCAAAGTCACTAATAGCGGATAACAAACGAAGAGATTATTGTAGGGTATGAAACCACCTCAAAGTTATCCTTTCTGATCAATCTATTCAAGAGTCCGTATTAAAATAACATGAAGCTATTCTTTCCGTTCGATCTATCCTAGAGTTCGTAATAGAATAACACCTTAAGACACAAATCAACCAAAACCCTAATGTCACCTAGATACTCCAATGTAACCTCAAGTATCCGTGGGCATGATTGTACGATATGCATCACACAATCTCATATTCATCTATCCAACCAACACAAAGTACTTCAAAGAGTGACCAAAGTTTCTACCGGAGAGTCAAGACGAAAACGTGTGCCAACCCCAAAGCACAAGTTCACAAGGTCACTGAACCCGCAAGTTGATCACCAAAACATACATCAATTAGATCACGTGAATATCCCATTGTCACCACAGATAAGCACGACAAGACATACATCAAGTGTTCTTAAATCCTTAAAGACTCAATCCGATAAGATAACTTCAAAGGGAAAATTTAATCCATTACAAGAGAGTAGAGGGGGAGAAACATCATAAGATCAAACTATAATAGCAAAGCTCATGATACATCAAGATCGTGCCAAATCAAGAACACGAGAGAGAGAAAGATCAAACACATAGCTACTGGTACATACCCTCAGCCCCGAGGGTGAACTACTCCCTGCTCGTCATGGAGAGCGTCGGGATGATGAAGATGGCCACCGATGAGGGATCCCCCCTTATGCAGGGTGCCGGAACGGGGTCCCGATTGGTTTTTGGTAGCTACAGAGGCTTGCAGCAGCGGAACTCCCGATCTATTGTGCTCCCCAATGTTTTCAGGGTATATGGACATATATAGGTAAAAGAAGTCGGTCAGGGGAGCCACGAGGGGCCCACAAGGGTGGGGGCGCGCCCAGGGGGGTAGGGCATGCCTCCCTGCCTCGTGGCCACCTCGGGGCTTCCCTGATGTCTACTCCAAGTCTCCTGGATTGCTTCCGTTCCAAAAATAACTCTCCCGAAGGTTTCATTCCGTTTGGACTCCGTTTGATATTCCTTTTCTTCAAAACACTTAAATAGGCAAGAAGACAAAAATTTGGGTTGGGCCTCCGGTTAGTTGGTTAGTCCCAAAAATGAGATAAAAGTGTAAAGTAAAGCCCATAAACATCCAAAACGGGTAATATAATAGCATGGAACAATAAAAAATTATAGGTACGTTGGAGACGTATCACCAACCCCCCTAGGCGCGCCCCCTGCCTCGTGGGCCCCCTGGTCAGTGACCATCTTCTGCTATATGAAGTCCTTTACCCTGGAAAAAATCATAAGCAAGCTTTTGGGACGAAACACCGCCGCCATGAGGCGGAACCAATCTAGGGCTCCGGCGGAGCTGTTTTGCTGGGGAAACATCCCTCCGGGAGGGGTCACCATCGTCATCACCATCGATCCTCTCATCGGGAGTGGGTCAATCTCCATCAACATCTTCACCAGCACCATCTCCTTTCAAACCCTAGTTCATCCCTTGTATTCAATCTTTGTTCCAAAACCTCATATTGGTACATGTGTGTTGCTAGTAGTGTTGATTACTCCTTGTAGTTGATGCTAGTTGGTTTATTCGGTGGAAGATCATATGTTCAGATCCTTTATGCATATTAATACCCCTCTGATTATGAACATGAATATGATTTGTGAGTAGTTACGTTTGTTCCTGAGGACATGGGAGAAGTCTTGCTATAAGTAGTCATGTGAATTTGGTATTCGTTGAAAATTTTGATGAGATGTATGTTGTCTCTCCTCTAGTGGTGTTATGTGAACGTCGACTACATGAAACTTCACCATTGTTTGGGCCTAGAGGAAGGCATTCGGAAGTAATAAGTAGATGATGGGTTGCTAGTGCGACAGAAGCTTAAACCCTAGTTTATGCGTTGCTTCGTAAGGGGCTGATTTGGATCCATATGTTTCATGCTATGGTTAGGTTTACCTTAGTACTTCTTTTGTAGTTGCGGATGCTTGTAATAGGGGTTAATCATAAGTGGGATGCTTGTCCAAGAAAGGGCAGTACCCAAGCACCGGTCCACCCACATATCAAATTATCAAAGTAACGAACATGAATCATATGAGCATGATGAAAACTAGCTTGACGATAATTCCCATGTGTCCTCGGGAGCGCTTTTCTCTATATAAGAACTTATCCATGCTTGTACTTTGCTACAAAAAGGATTGGGACACCTTTCTGCACCTTATATACTTTTGTTACTTGTTACCCGTTACGAATTAGCTTATCACAAAACTATCTGTTACCGATAATTTCAGTGCTTGCAGAGAATACCTTACTGAAAACCGCTTGTCATTTCCTTTTGTTCCTCGTTGGGTTCGACACTCTTACTTATCGAAAGGACTACGATAGATCCCCTACACTTGTGGGTCATCAAGACTCTTTTCTGGTGCTGTTGCCAGGGAGTGAAGCGCCTTTGGTAAGTGGAACTTGGTAAGGAAAAATCTATAGTGTGCTAAAATTTACTGTCACTTGTTACTATGGAAACTAATCCTTTGAGGGGCTTGTTCGGGGTATCTTCTCCCCGACCAGTAGAGCAAAGAGTTGCTCCTAAACCTACTAAAGCTACTGAAAATGTTTACTTTGAAATTTCTTCGGGTATGCTAGAGAAACTGCTAGCTAATCCTTTTACAGGAGATGGAACATTGCATCCCGATTTGCACCTAATCTATGTGGATGAAGTTTGTGGATTATTTAAGCTTGCAGGTATGCCCGAGGATGTTATCAAGAAGAAGGTCTTCCCTTTATCTTTGAAGGTAGAGGCATTGACATGGTTTAGGCTATGTGATGATATGGGATCATGGAACTACAAACGATTGAAATTGGAATTTCATCAAAAGTTTTACCCTATGCATCTTGTTCATCGTGATCATAATTATATATATAATTTTTGGCCTCACGAAGGAGAAAGCATCGCTCAAGCTTGGGGGAGGCTTAAGTCAATGTTATATTCATGCCCCAATCATGAGCTCTCAAGAGAAATGATTATTCAAAAAAATTATGTTCGGCTTTCTCTCAACAATCGCTCCATGCTCGATACTTCTTGTACTGGTTCTTTTATGATGAAGACTATTGAATTAAGATGGGATTTAATGGAATGAATTAAATGCAACTCTGAAGATTGGGATCTCGACGAAGCTAAGGAGTCAGGTATGACACCTAAGTTTGGTTGTGTTAAATCTTTTATGGATACCGATGCTTTTCGTGAATTTAGCACTAAATATGGACTTGACTCTGAGATAGTAGCTTCTTTCTATGAATCACTTGCTACTCATGTTGACCTCCCTAAGGAGAAGTGGTTTAAATATAATCCTCCCACTGAAGTAAAAGTAGTTGCACCTATTAAAGTTGAAGAAAATACTATCACTTATAATGTTCGTATTGTTCCTACTACCTATATTGAGAAACCACCTTTCCCTGTTACGATAAAGGATCATGCTAAATCTTTAACTGTGGTTTGAAGAGTAATACTAGAACACCTACACCTCCTGAACAAATTAACACTACTAGGGAAAAGGCTAGCAGTAGCGCGGGTTTTAGATGTATCAGTAGCGTGGGGATAGGCGCTACTAATAAGGCGCTACAGCTAACACATAGCAGTAGCGCGTGCTCACCGGCACTACTGCTACACAAGTGTAGCAGCAGCGCTATTAGCGGAAGGTCGCTACTGCTAGTAGCTCGAGCGCGCTTTGCTTGGACGCGCTACTACTATCGCGGCGCTGCTGCTAACTTTTATACACTCGCTATTGCTAATTTAAGTAGTTTATTTTGGCATATTTGTTTTGTATTTGAACAGGCTTTATAGAAGAATCTTTAGCACATAGAAATGTCATCATGATACACATACAAATGCCTGCAAGACCACAAATGTAATCATAGCATGTACATCCAAATAGTCTGATCATAATCATCATCCAACACAAAGTGATATCTTGTCATCATCTCGAAAATAGTGATACATGCAAGTCTCGAATACTTGCAACTACAACAACGTCATCCATCTAAACAAAGGTATACGCAAGAAGTGCTATCACTATGAGTGAGAGCGGAACTATGCAGTACATGGGGTGGCGGTTACGAGTCTTCTCTCGCGCTAGCATGAACCTCAAGTAACTAGCTTCTCCTTCTTGTCTGCTTTTGAAGCCTTTATGGCTGGCGCCCGTGAACCCATTCACTTGCGCCTGACACTCATTCCACTCGTTGTACACCCCCCGGAACCTTCCCTTTGTACACGACATAGCAATTCCATCTCGCCATCAAGAAACTAGGTACCTGTTTGAGATGCATGTTCATGAAGAGGATGTACAATCATATATATGCAACAAAATACACTAGAGCAACACTGAAAAAGAAAGGGTTAGCAACTAGATGCAACATACAGTATGCAAATTAATTAACTAGAGGTACGCAGGTCATCGTACGCAAACTAACAAAGTAGCATTACACACGTTCGGCAGGGACCGTGGACATCACAAAGTTTTATTGCTACAAAAAGTATACAAGTTTAACCGACACATATCATCATCATCGTCATCATAAATCACTGGAAGTTCCATCCTTCCATATCATCGAGGATGAACCCTAGCTTCTTGAACGACATGAGGTCTAGACGTTGCATGCCTATGCGAGTTCGGACGTCAGCTCGCGATATAGGGCCGTGGTGGAACATCCCCTTCTCATTGACGACTTCTTTCATGATGATCGTCGCAATGTCGCTTTGGATGCGAAAGTAGTCATCTCTAAGTTTATAATCCGCTTCTCCATGAGATTCTAGCCACTTGTGGATATGATCATCATTTCTGCTGTTAATGCGAAGATTTTGGTGATCCGTGTTGAACTGAATCATGAGATGGACGATGTAGAATCCATCCTTCTTGCTTCGTTTTGGGACATGGATGCAGGAGAAGTTAGTTTTATGCGCGAAACCCATCTTCTTGTTCCTTTGTTTCTTGATCTACACGTGGCCACCTCTAAAGCTGAAGCCTTGGAGAGCATCATCTAGAATATTCATTATGTGGGTGTAGTCTTTTTTCTTGTAGTCTCTGGAAGGGTCAAAATACACGGCGTGGGAGACTTGTGGGTAAAGAACAATAACGACGGCGCGCCCGTTGCTGCGGGGAAAAGACACCTCAAATTATTCCCCATACGAGAGAGAAGGAACGATTGAAATGTACGAAAGGGTTGTTCGGAACTGACTTACTTTGGATGATAAGGCACGAGGACAATTTCCCGGTCCTTATTCTGTACCATGAAGTTTTGGAGGTACTCCCTAGCAGTTTCACGCTCAAAGTCGCCGAGACTCAAGAAAGACTCGTGCATGTAGTACGGATCCACCACACAGATTTGCGAGACTTCTTCACTCTTCATGATGGAGCTCATATGTAGCGCAAAAAGGCGGACGATAGTAAAATGAAGCCGCCTTGTTAGAAACATCTCAAAGATATGGTCAAACCGCAGGAAGAACACCTCCGCGGGCCGTGTGTCGATGTAGCACTTCCCCTCAGGCAGACGAGCCGCGCATGTCGGATATCCTGGATCCTTTGAGGCTAGTAGGCTTTTCTCAGTCAACAGCACATGGTCGTGCAGTCTCCTGAGATCCCCTGATAGTGCCTCCAGCGGTTTCGGCGGTAGCATCGGTTCGCCCGTGAGATGGAACATGACCGCACCTTTCACGGTACACGCTCTTCAGAATGTATCGTCTGGCTGCTATGTGCTCTGGCTTGTTTGGAGGTAGTTACCTTCCCCGATCTCTTCCTTTCCTTTTTCTTGGGCACACCTTCCAGACCCTTCCTTAACCCCTGCCCCAGTGTTCCCGGGCTAAGTACTGTACGACCCTCGCGCCCGGCTAGTTGAGCCTGTGTTGAGGCGGCATCTTCAGGCGTGTCCTGTGAGGATTTCATGAAGAGAGACTTTTTGCAATCCATGCTACGACCCTGCCCGGGCATATCATCCATATCCTCATCAGCAAGCTGATAGCCCGATTCGTCATATGGTTGACTCATCATATCTATGTCACAGGCATACGCGTTTGTATTGAGGTAATCCATAGGGTCGACCTCCGTCTCATCATCCATTCTCTATTCTACAGGAGAAATTACATCAGCCAGTACTATTGCACCCCCTTCATTATGTCGTCTGCCGCTCTTACCCGGCACTACAGGAGCTGGTAATTGCGTAGGCAGGGTGGTGATCTCCGCACATGCTTGTTGATGTGTGGTAGTTATTGGTGTGCTCTCGGTCGGCTCCATACGAATAAGATTCTTCGGCCATAGCAGCACCCAATTCTTGCAGCTTCCAATCCACGGCGGGGTCCCGTCGTCCGCTCCCACATGCGGTACTAGAGGAGGCAAATCCTCGTGCCCCGATTTCACACTGGTCAAGCTAACCCTGAAGTGCCCAGCGGGGATCGGCTGGTGGTGGAACGTGCGTTGAGAGGGGTCCATTATCATCCCCTTTCCCACGTCCACCTTCTAGCCTTTGATCAAGTAGAGTATGGTGCACGGGGTTTCTTTCGCCTGCAAACACATATGTCTGTGGCGTAAAACAACCGAAAGGCAACAAAAATGGAATATTATATATATATATATATATGTTGGTGCGACATGTAATTACCATGACGGCGTCAAGCTCAGCCAAAGATCAAGGCCCACCTAGCACGCCTGAGACTGAGGACGGGCTGCTATGAGCGGGAGCGGCTGCGAGAGGAGGCCCGGTTGCGTGAGCAAGTGATGGTGCGATGGTGTTGTTGTTCATGGAGTTGCTCCCGACGAAACTGGGCAATGGGAAATCATGTACCATCTTGTCTGGATTTTCCTTCGCCCAGTTGATGATAACTGGAACCAAGTTAGTAGCAAAATCATTTCTGCAGGCAGTTACAGCTGCATTGACCGCTTGCTGTAGCAACTCATATTTGTCCTCGTCTGATTTTTTTGCATCCTCAGCTGCTTTTTTCTCGATCGCAAGCTTCACCTTCGCGTCGATGTCCGCATGACTAAACTTCTTTTTATGCTTCTTGGCCTCCGGGCCCTCGTTGTAAAACACCTTCCACGTGGCGCCGTCTCCAGCGCCATGCACACGACCATATTGCGGCCGCTGGTCCAAATGGAGTCCCTTAAGTTTGTTCAAGGCCCGGTTGAGAGGGGTGTCCCACTTGGGCCTCATCAGAGAAGTAGGGCTTTCGGCAGCAAGCTGGTGTTGCTTCTCCAATAGTCTAATCAATTTCCTCGTGATCTTTTCCGTGTGAAAAACCTTTTTCTCCTTGTCCCACTTGTAGCGGGCCCTGATGAAGTCATGCTCCAAGGGGTTGGTGAACTTCGCGAAGGGGTCTGGGAGACCCGCGGCTTCACGTTCCGCGTCCTCCTTATCCCATATGGGCCTTTTACCGAGGTAGACACGGCTTCCGAGGCGATGCTTCCCCGTGTTCCTTTGCTGAAGGCTCTTGAGTTTCGCAGCCTTAGCCTTGGCTGCCTTGGTAGCGCAAGTGTCCTTGAACTTTTCGAACTCCTCTTCCGTAAGTGTCGGATTTTCCTCCAGAATCTTGGACAGAGGTTCATCAGCCTCAATAGATCGTTTCACCCTCCCTTTCCAGGAGGCCAAATCATTGCTGAACATGCCCATGGCATGATTGTTAATCTTTTTCATCTTCGGATCATCCCACGGTCGTTCTATGTTATCATCACGGTCGGGGAACTTGAATCTCTTGTGCAACTTCGTTAGGAGCAACTGCGTCAAATGTTCTTTACTCCTTAAGTCATCGTCGTTGATGCTCGCGCATTCCCGTAGGATGCATCCTACTTGGTTCCCATAGCACTTGCGAGGTTCTTCCGGCTCTAACGACTCAAACTTGCCAGGTGCCATCTTTGTGATCACAATTAATCCAATCCCTAGTTTGTTAGGTTTTCGTATCCTCTGCTTCTTATGCTTCCTCTTTTCGGTAGCGGCATCGGGGCCGGTACCTTCCCCACCGGTACCTTCCCCGCTGGTATCTTCCCCACCGATCTCGGTGCTACCATCGGTGCCGGCGCCGTCGGTGTCGATGTCGGTATCAGTACCATCATCGAGGCCGACCTGCAAACCTTGCTTAGCAATCAAATAGTCGAGGTACTCTTGTTCACCCTCATAATCCATCTCGTCTGCATCTTGGTCAGAAGGCCCAGTTTCTTCGTTGTTTGACATGTTTCCTATGATTAAGAGTCCTCATTTATTTCTAAAAGTATGAATAAATGAGAAATGACATAAAAAGAAATCTATGTGCCAACACTCGATATGCCAACTATGTAGCACAAATCATGCCTTTATTCACGGGAAATTTCGGCATGACCTTTGCTAAAAAATGGACATATCGAGCGCCTGAAATTCACCGGAACAGAAATGAATCAACATTCTGGCGTAACATCGGCCACTCGGATCATTTTCCAAACATGACATGTCCAAAACATGACATATGCACATATCACATGTCCAGTTCAAATTTGCATATAATTTCAGCTAATTTTGAAACCTAGCTAAATTCATAACTAAATAGATAACCTAATTAACATACTGCCCTAACTAAAACCTAAGTAAATTAACCGAAGAACCCTAGCAGAGAGAGAGGGGGGTTAAAGAGGGTGCAGGGGCGAGGAGGCAGGCCCGACGACGGCCGGGAGGGGAGAGGAGGGAGGCGAGGGCCGACGGGTCGGGGGCGAGCGCGCCGGGGTCGGGGGCGAGCGCCGACGCCGGGGTTGGGGCGAGGGCCGGGTCGGGGTCGAGCGCCGGGTGTTGGGAACCGTAGTAATTTCAAAAAAATTCCTACGCACACGCAAGATCATGGTGATGGCATAGCAACGAGAGGGGAGAGTATTGTCCACGTACCCTCGTAGCCCGTAAGCGGAAGCGTTATGACAACGCGGTTGATGTAATCGTACGTCTTCACGATCTGACCGATCCAAGTAACGAACGTACGACACCTCCGAGTTCAGCACACGTTCAGCTCGATGACGATCCCCGGGCTCCAATCCAGCAAAGCGTCGGGGATGAGTTCCGTCAGCACGACGGCGTGGTGATGATGATGATGTTCTACCGGCGCAGGGCTTCGCCTAAACTCCGCGACGATATGACCGAGGTGGAATATGGTGGAGGGGGGCACCGCACACGGCTAAGGAACGATCCGTAGATCAACTTGTGTGTCATGGGGTGCCCCCCTGCCCCCGTATATAAAGGAGCAAGGGGGAAGGAGGCCGGCCCTAGGAGGAGGCGCGCCAAGTGTGGAGTCCTACTAGGACTCCCTAGTCCTGGTAGGATTCCACCTCCCTTGTTGGAGTAGGAGAAGGGGAAAGAGGGGGAGAGGAAGAAGGAAAGGGGGGCTGCGCCCCTTGTCCAATTCGGACCAGAGGGGGGGCACAGGCCTCCTTCTTTTTGGCCTCTCTCCTCAATTCCCGTATGGCCCAATAAGGCCCATATACTCCCCGGCGAATTCCCGTAACTCTTCGGTACTCCGAAAAATACCCGAATCACTCGGAACCTTTCCGAACTCCAAATATAGTCGTCCAATATATCGATCTTTACGTCTCGACCATTTCAAGACTCCTCGTCATGTCCCCGATATCATCCGGGACTCCGAACTCCTTCGGTACATCAAAACTCATAAACTCATAATATAACTGTCATCGAAACCTTAAGCGTGCGGACCCTACGGGTTCAGAACTATGTAGACATAACCTAGAACTATTCTCGGTCAATAACCAATAGAGGAACCTGGATGCTCATATTGGCTCCTACATATTCTACGAAGATCTTTATCGGTCAAACCGCATAACAACATACTTTGTTCCCTTTGTCATCGGTATGTTACTTGCCTGAGATTTGATCGTCGGTATCCAATACCTAGTTCAATCTCGTTACCGGCAAGTCTCTTTACTCGTTACGTAATGCATCATTCCGTAACTAACTCATTAGCTACATTGCTTGCAAGGCTTATAGTGATGTGCATTACCGAGAGGGCCCAGAGGTACCTCCCCGACAATCGGAGTGACAAAACCTAATCTCGAAATACGCCAACCCAACATGTACCTTTGGAGACACCTGTAGTACTCCTTTATAATCACCCAGTTACGTTGTGACGTTTGGTAGCACCCAAACTGTTCCTCCGGTAAACGGGAGTTGCATAATCTCATAGTTACAGGAACATGTATAAGTCATGAAGAAAGCAATAGCAACATACTAAACGATCAAGTGCTAAGCTAACGGAATGGGTCAAGTCAATCACATCATTCTCCTAATGATGTGATCCCGTTAATCAAATGACAACTCTTTTGTCCATGGCTAGGAAACATAACCATCTTTGATAAACAAGCTAGTCAAGTAGAGGCATACTAGTGACACTATGTTTGTCTATCTATTCACACATGTATTATATTTCCGGTTAATACAATTCTAGCATGAATAATAAACATTTATCATGAAATGAGGAAATAAATAATAAATTTATTATTGCCTCTAGGGCATATTTCCTTCAGTCTTCCACTTGCACTAGAGTCAATAATCTAGTTCACATCGCCATGTGATTTAACACCAATATTCATATATGTATATGATTAACACCATAGTTCACATCGTCATGTGACCAACACCCAAAGGGTTTACCAGAGTCAACAATCTAGTTCACATCATTATGTGATTAACACCCAAAGAGTACTAAGGTGTGATCATGTTTTGCTCGTGAGAGAAGCTTAGTCAACGGGTCTGTCACATTTAGAGCCGTATGTATTTTGCAAATATTCTATGTCTTCAATGGTCTGCATGGAGCTACTCTAGCTAATTGCTTCCACTTTCAATATGTATCCAGATTGAGACTTAGAGTCATCTGGATCAGTGTAAAATTTTGCACTGATGTAACTTTTACAACAAACTCTTTTATCACCTCCATAATCGAGAAACATATCCTTAGTCCTCACTAAGGATATTCTTGACCGCTGTCCAGTGATCTACTATTAGATCAAAATTGTATTCCTTTGCCAATCTCAGAGCAAGGTATACAATATGTCTGGTTCACAGCATAGCATACTTTATAGAACCTATGACTGAGGCATAGGGAATGACTTTTCATTCTCTTTCTATTTTCTTCCACGGTCGGGTCTTGAGTCTTACTCGACTTCACACCTTGCAACACAGGCAAGAAATCCTTCTTTGACTGTTCCATTTTGAACTATTTCAAAAAATTTATCAAGGTATGTACTCATTGAAAAATCTTATCAAGCATCTTGATCTATTTATATAGATCTTGATGCTCAATGTGTAAGCAGCTTCACCGAGGTCTTTCTTTGAAAAGCTCTTATTCAAGCATCCTTTCATGCTATCCAGAATTTCTATATCATTTCCAATCAACAATATGTCATCCACATATAATATTAGAAATGCTATAGAGCTCCCACTCACTTTCTTGTAAATACAGGCTTCTCCAAAAGTCTGTATAAAACCATATGCTTTAATCACACTGTCAAAGCGTTTATTCCAACTCCGAGATGCTTGCACCAGTCCATAAATGGATCGCTGGAGCTTGCACACTTTGTTAGCACCTTTTGGATCAACAAAACCTTCTGGCTGCATCATATACAACTCTTCTTCCAGAAATCCATTCAAGAATGCAGTTTTGACATCCATTTGCCAAATTTCATAATCATAAAATGCGGCAATAGCTAACATGATTCGGACAGACTTAAGCATCGGTACGGGTGATAAAGTCTCATCATAGTCAACCCCTTGAACTTGTCGAAAACCTTTCGCAACAAGTCGAGCTTTATAGACAGTTATATTACCATCAGCGTCAGTCTTCTTCTTAAAGATCCATTTATTCTCAATGGCTTGCCGATCATCGGGCAAGTTAACCAAAGTCCATACTTTGTTCTCATACATGGATCCCATCTCAGATTTCATGGCCTCCAGCCATTTTGCGGAATCTGGGCTCATCATCGCTTCCTCATAGTTCGTAGGTTTATCATGGTCTAGTAACATGACTTTCAGAACAGGATTACCGTACCACTCTGGTGCGGACCGTACTCTGGAAGACCTACGAGGTTCTGTAGTAACTTGATCTAAAGTTTCATGATCATCATCATTAGTTTCCTCACTAATTGGTGTAGGTGTCACAGGAACCGATTTCTGTGATGAACTACTTTCCAATAAGGGAGCAGGTACAGTTACCTCATCAAGTTCTACTTTCCTCCCACTCACTTCTTTCGAGAGAAACTCCTTCTCTAGAAAGGATCCATTTTTAGCAAGGAATATCTTGCCTTCGGATCTGTGATAGAACGTGTAGCCAACAATTTCCTTTGGGTATTCTATGAAGACGCACTTCTCCGATTTGGGTTCGAGCTTATCAGGATGAAACTTTTTCACATAAGCATCGCAGCCCCAAACTTTAAGGAACGACAACTTGGGTTTCTTGCTAAACCACAGTTCATATGGTGTCGTCTCAACGGATTTAGATGGTGCCCTTTTTAACGTGAATGCAGCTGTCTCTAATGCATAACCCAAAAACAATAGTGGTAAATCAGTAAGAGACATCATTGATCGCACCATATCAAATAAAGTACGATTACGACGTTCGGACACACCATTACATTGTGGTGTTCCAGGTAGCATGAGTTGCGAAACTATTTCACATTGTTTCAAATGAAGACCAAACTCGTAACTCAAATATTCATCTCCACGATCAGATCGTAGAAACTTTATTTTTCTTGTTATGATGATTTTCCACTTCACTCTGAAATTCTTGGAACCTTTTAACTATTTCAGACTTATGTTTCATCAAGTAGATATACCCATATCTGCTCAAATCATCTTGTGAAGGTCAGAAAATAATGATACTTGCCTCGAGCATCAACACTCATTGGATCGCATACATCGGCATGTATTATTTCCAATAAGTCAGTAGCTCGTTCCATTGTTCTGGAGAACGGAGTTTTAGTCATCTTTCCCAAAAGGCACGGTTCGCAAGCATCAAATGATTCATAACCAAGTAATTCCAAAAATCCATCTTTATGGAGTTTCTTCATGCGCTTTACACCGATATGACCCAAACGGCAGTGCCACAAATAAGTTGCACTATCATTATTAACTTTTCATCTTTTGGCATCAATATTATGAATTGTATCACGACGATCGAGATCCAACAAACTATGTTCATTGGGTGTATGACCATCGAAGGTCTTATTCATGTAAACAGAATAACAATTTATTCTCTAACTTTAAATGAATAACCGTATCGCAATAAACATGATCAAATCATATTCATGCTCAACACAAATGCCAAATAACATTTATTTAGGTTTAACACTAATCCCGAAAGTATAGGGAGTGTGCGATGATGATCATATCAGTCTTGGAACTACTTCTAACACTCATCGTCACTTCACCCTCAACTAGTCTCTGTTTATTCTGTAACTCCTGTTTCGACTTACTAATATTAGCAACCGAACAAGTATCAAATACTCAGGGGCTACTATAAACACTAGTAAGGCATACATCAATAACCTGTATATCAAATATACCCTTGTTCACTTTGCCATCCTTCTTATCCACCAAATATTCAGGGTAGTTCCGCTTCCAGTGACCATTTCTTTTGCAGTGTAAGCACTCAGCTTCAGGCTTTGGTCCAGCTTTGGTCTTCTTCACGGGAGTGACAACTTGTTTTCCATTCTACTTGAAGTTTCCCTTTCTTTCCCTTTGCCCTTTTCTTGAAACTAGTGGTCTTGTCAATCATCAACACTTGATGCTCTTTCTTGATTTCTACCTTCATTGATTTCAACATCACGAAGAGCTCGGGAATCGTTTTCGTCATCCCTTGCATACTATAGTTCATCACGAAGTTCTAGTAACTTAGTGATGGTGACTAGAGAATTCTGTCAATCACTATCTTATCTGGAAGATTAACTCCCACTTGATTCAAGCGATTGAAGTACCCAGACAATCTGAGCACATGCTCACTAGTTGAGCGATTCTCCTCCATCTTTTAGCTATAGAACTTGTTGGAGACTTCATATCTTTCAACTCGGGTATTTGCTTGAAATATTAACTTCAATACCTGGAACATCTTATATGTTCCATGACGTTCAAAACGTCCTTGAAGTCCCGATTCTAAGCCGTTAAGCATGGTGCATTAAACTATCAAGTAGTCATCATATTGAGCTAGCCAAACGTTCATAACGTCTACATCTGCTCCTGCAATAGGTCTATCACCTAGCGGTGCATCAAGGACATAATTCTTCTGCGCAGCAAAGAGGATAAACCTCAGATCACGGATCCAATCCGCATCATTGCTACTAACATCTTTCAACACAATCTTCTCTAGGAACACACTAAAATTCAACGGAACAACAACACGAGCCATCTATCTACAACAAACATAGACAAGCAAAATACTATCAGGTACTAAGTTCATGATAAATTTAAGTTCAATTAATCATATTACTTAAGAACTCCCACTTAGAGAGACATCTCTCGAGTCATCTAAGTGGTCACGTGATCCAAATCAACTAAACCATAACCGATCATCACGTGAGAAGGAGTAGTTTTCAATGGTGAACATCACTATGTTGATCATATCTACTATATGATTCACGCTCGACCTTTCGGTCTCCGTGTTCCGAGGCCATATCTGCATATGCTAGGCTCGTCAAGTTTAACCTGAGTATTCCGCGTATGCAACTGTTTTGCACCCGTTGTATTTGAACGTAGAGACTATCACACCCGATCATCACGTGGTGTCTCAGCACGAAGAACTTTCACAACGGTGCATACTCAGGGAGAACACTTCTTGATAATTTAGTGAGAGATCATCTTAAAATGCTACCATCAATCAAAGCAAGTTAAGATGCATAAAGGATAAACATCACATGCAATCAATATAAGTGATATGACATGTCCATCATCATCTTGTGCTTGTGATCTCCATCTTCGAAGCACCGTCGTGATCACCATCGTCACCGGCGCGACACCTTGATCTCCATCGTAGCATCGTTGTCGTTACGCCATCTATTGCTTCTACGACTATCGCTATCGCTTAGTGATAAAGTAAAGCAATTACAGGGCATTTGCATTTCATACAATAAAGCGACAACCATATGGTTCCTGCCAGTTGCCGATAGCTTCGGTTTACAAAACATGATCATCTCATACAATAAAATATAGCATCACGTCTTGACCATATCACATCACAACATGCCTTGCAAAAACAAGTTAGACGTCCTCTACTTTGTTGTTGCAAATTTTACTTGGCTGCTACGGGCTGAGCAAGAACCGTTCTTACCTACGCATCAAAAACCACAACGATAGTTCGTCAAGTTAGTGCTGTTTTAACCTTCGCAAGGACCGGGCGTAGCCACACTCGATTCAGCTAAAGTGAGAGAGACAGACACCCGCCAGTCACCTTTAAGCACGAGTGCTCGTAACGGTGAAACCAGTCTCGCGTAAGCGTATGTGTAATGTCGGTCCGGGCCGCTTCATCTCACAATACCGCTGAGCCAAAGTATGACATGCTGGTAAGCAGTATGACTTGTATCTCCCACAACTCACTTGTGTTCTACTCGTGCATATGACATCTACTCATAAAACCTAGGCTCGGATGCCACTGTTGGGGAACGTAGTAATTTCAAAAAAATTCCTACGCACACGCAAGATCATGGTGATGGCATAGCAACAAGAGGGGAGAGTATTGTCCACTTACCCTCATAGCCCGTAAGCGGAAGCGTTATGACAACGCGGTTGATGTAGTCGTACGTCTTCACGATCCGACCGATCCAAGTACCGAACGTACGGCACCTCCGAGTTCAGCACACGTTCAGCTCGATGACGATGCCCGGGCTCCGATCCAGCAAAGCGTCGGGGATGAGTTCCGTCAGCACGACGGCGTGGTGACGATGATGATGTTCTACCGGCGCAGGGCTTCGCCTAAACTCCGCGACGATATGACCGAGGTGGAATATGGTGGAGGGGGGCACCGCACACGGCCAAGGAACGATCTGTAGATCTTGTGTGTCATGGGGTGCCCCCTGCCCCCGTATATAAAGGAGCAAGGGGGGGAGGAGGCCGGCCCTAGGAGGGGGGCGCCAAGTGTGGAGTCCTACTAGGACTCTCTAGTCCTAGTAGGATTCCACCTCCCTTGTTGGAGTAGGAGAAGGGGAAAGAGGGGGAGAGGAACAAGGAAAGGGGGGCTGCGCCCCTTGTCCAATTCGGACCAGAGGGGGGGCGCAGGCCTCCTTCCTTTTGGCCTCTCTCCTCTATTCCCGTATAGCCCAATAAGGCCCATATACTCCCCGGCGAATTCCCGTAACTCTTCGATACTCCAAAAAATACCCGAATCACTCGGAACCTTTCCGAGCTCCGAATATAGTCGTCCAATATATCGATCTTTACGTCTCGACCATTTCGAGACTCCTCGTCATGTCCCCGCTCTCATCCGGGACTCCAAACTCCTTCGGTACATCAAAACTCATAAACTCATAATATAACTGTCATCGAAACCTTAAGCATGCGGACCCTACGGGTTCGAGAACTATGTAGACATGACCTAGAACTATTCTCGGTCAATAACCAATAGCGTAACCTGGATGCTCATATTGGCTCCTACATATTCTACGAAGATCTTTATTGGTCAAACCGCATAGCAACATACTTTGTTCCCTTTGTCATCGGTATGTTACTTGCCTGAGATTTGATCGTCGGCATCCAATACCTAGTTCAATCTCGTTACCGGCAAGTCTCTTTACTCGTTACGTAATGCATCATTCCGTAACTAACTCATTAGCTATATTGCTTGCAAGGCTTATAGTGATGTGCATTACCGAGAGGGCCCAGAGATACCTCCCCGACAATCGGAGTGACAAAACCTAATCTCAAAATACGCCAACCCAACATGTACCTTTGGAGACACCTGTAGTACTCCTTTATAATCACCCAGTTACGTTGTGACGTTTGGTAGCACCCAAAGTGTTCCTCCGATAAACGGGAGTTGGATAATCTCATAGTTACAGGAACATGTATAAGTCATGAAGAAAGCAATAGCAACATACTAAATGATCAAGTGCTAAGCTAACAGAATGGGTCAAGTCAATCACATCATTCTCCTAATGATGTGATCCCGTTAATCAAATGACAACTCTTTTGTCCATGGCTAGGAAACATAACCATCTTTGATAAACGAGCTAGTCAAGTAGAGGCATACTAGTGACACTATGTTTGTCTATGTATTCACACATGTATTATGTTTCCGATTAATACAATTCTAGCATGAATAATAAACATTTATCATGAAATAAGGAAATAAATAATAACTTTATTATTGCCTCTAGGGCATATTTCCTTCACCGAGGTCGGGGTCGGGGGCAAGGGCTGGGTCGGGGGCGAGCGCCGGGGTCGGGGGCTAGCGCCGGCGCCGGAGTCGGGTGCGAGCGCCGCGGCCGGGTCGGGCGCGGCGGTGCGATGGGGGAAGAGAGAGTGGAGATTTGGAGGGAAAAGGTGGGATGAAGCAGGGCGAGTGAGAATTTTCGGTTAAGTGGACGTAGAAGTAGCGCATTTGGACAAAACGCGCTGCTACTACCTTCAGTAGCTGTAGCGCTTTATACGAAATTCGCTACTACTAACTTCAGTAGCTGTAGCGGTTTAGGCAAAATGCGCTGCTACTACCTTCGATACTGCTGGTTTTCCTTTTCTTTTCCTTTATTTTATCCCACTTTTATTTCCCGAGGGCAGTGAACGAAAGGAGGGCGATATATATTGCATCATTTGACGGTTTAATATGTATGAAAAATAGGAACATATATATTACACATCATTGGACCCATGCATAATAATGGCTAAGTGTGTATACAAAATAGGAACATATAAATATATTACATCATTTGACCGATAACATACGTTTCCTCAGTGTTGACGTTTTCGTTTTTGAGTCAGCTTCTTTCCCTTCTTGTTCGTCGAAGAATAATTGAGCCCCTCATTGTGACTTTGCCTTTTCCATGGAGTACGGTTTTTCTTAGGTAATGTAGTATTATTCTTATTTTGACGTATACTTCATCATCATCGTCATCTTCCCTCATTGGGTTGCCGTACTGATCATAGTCTTCCTCGTTGGTGACTCCATCCATTCCAATGATGTTCCTTTTGCCTCTCCTCACGACAACACGGCTGGGATTGCGCGGGTCAGTTATGAAGAAGCATTGTGTCACGTGCTTAGCGTGTACCCATGGCTCGTTTTTTGCGATAGCGTTCACGGTAGCGCTCTTGGCGTTGGGTATAGTCATGGTAGTGAAAATTCGGCTTTCTCTTTCGACATTCTTAGCCCATCTGACATGGAACATCGTTGTGTTGTGCAGTCCAGAGTAGTCAAGCTCCCAGATCTCCTCGACCCTTCCATAAAATCATTCAGTTGCGCCGTTGTCGCTGCCGGTCATGCATTCCATCGTCACCCCTGAGTTTTGATCATCACTATCCATATCTTTGGCCTCCGTGTAGAACGTGTATCCGTTGATATCATATGCCTGATAGGTTACGAGGTTGGGCGAGGGGCCATGTGCTAAGGCGTATATGAGCAATCCGTCCTTAGAGCCCTCCTCCGGGGGATTAGCAATAATATGCTCTTTGAACCAATGCAGGAAAGTGGAGTTGTGCTCTCTAGTAACTTCGGCGTCCGTCCTGCATACCCCCCGGTCACGATACTTCTTTGCGATAATTTCTTTGTGCAGTGCCACGAAAGGATCTACCTCGTCTAGGTGTTGTAGCACTACCAAGTTTGCTCTGTCAAAGTCGTTGCGTCGATCTGAGTATGCCACGTGCAGTTCCCTGCGACCGTTGCAGTGACCATCTCCTTCAAGCCTCCCATCGTGCTTGTTAACGGGCAAACCAACACTAACACCAGGCGGCTGGTCTGCGCCATATAGAAAATTCTCACAGAAAGAGATGCACTCTTGTGCCAAATAGCCCTGGACGATGCTTCCATCCGGACGGGACATGTTACGAACGAATCCTTTGATGATCCCATTCATCCTCTCAAACGGCATCATGTTGTGCAGGAATGACGGCACCAGGTCTATTATGTCATCCATAATATGGACACACAGATGCACCATCACGTCAAAGAACGCGGGCGGGAAGTACATCTCAAGCTCATTCAGTATCACAACGATCTCTTCCTGTAGCCTTTGGAGCTGCTTCACACTGATCGACTTTCGAGAGATGACGTCGAAAAAGTTGCAGAGACCAATAAGCGTGTCACGGACGTGCTTGTCCATTATCCCTCTAAGGGCAACAGGTAGTATCTGCGTCATCATCACATGACAGTCATGAGACTTCATCCCGCTGAACCTTTTCTTGTCCGTGTCTAGATATCTGCTTATCTTGCCACAGTAACCGGAACTAACTTTGACTCCGGTAAGGCACTTAAAGAATTGATTGATCTCAGCCTGACTTAAGGTGAAGCAAGAAGGGGGGCAATAATCCTCTTTCTTTATTTTCTTGCCCTTCTTCTCCCGTGCCTCTGTCTCCGTCTCTGTCTCGTCTGACATTTTACGGGGCGGCATGTGCAGATCTTCCCTGATTTTCAAATCTTGCAAGTCTTTTCTTGCCTTCGGCCCATCCTTGGTCTTATCCGGCATGTTCATCAGTGTTGCGAGCAAGCTCTCAAGGACATTCTTACAGATATGCATTTGATCAAGGCAATGAGGTGTATCGAGTTTGTGCCAGTACTCCAAGTCCCAGAACACAGACCTCGTCTTCCATACCTTCAGCAGCGGCTCCGGCGCCTTTCTCATCGTCTTTCCCGGCGGGGCACTCCTTCCAGTTTTTCAACAGCTCATCGATTTCGGCACCGCTCCGCTTACGTGGAGGTCCTCGATGCTCAGCGTGACCATTGAATAGATCTCCACGGTTTCTCCACGGGTCGTCCTGTTCAAGCCATCTTCGATGCCCCATGTACACGATTTTCCCAGACCCGCCATCTTTCCTTGATGTTAGCTGCTGAGACGTCGTATCATCCATGCACCGCGTGCATCCGCAATATCCATGGCACACCTGGCCTGCCACATATCCGTAACCGAGATAGTCCTACACTGTCGTGATCAGCGCGGCTCTCATGTTGAAATACTCACCTTTGCTGGCGTCCCATGTCTTGGCCGGTGTTTTCCATAACGTGTCTAACTCCTCTTGAAGTAGCCCCAGATACAAATTAGTATTATTTCCTGGTTGTTTCGGCCCTTGAATAAGCATGCTCATGTGAATGTACTTTGATTTCATGCACAACCAGGGGGGAGGTTGTACATCCATACAAACACGGGCCATGTGCTATGGTTGGTGTTCTGGTTGCCAAACGGATTCATGCCATCGGTACACGCGCCGAGCACGATGTTCCTTGCATCACATTCAAAATACCGATAGAAGCTGTTCAACGCTCTCCACTGGCTTCCATCCTTCACGTGTCTCAGCTTCGGATCATCTCCATCGTCGGGCTTCTTCCTCTCCGCGTGCCAGCGCATTAGCTTTGCTTCCTTGGGATCTACAAAATACCTCTGGAGACGGGGAGTGATCGGTAAGTACCATACAACTTTCTGGGGACATTTCTTCCCGGCCTTCTTGTATCGAGAAGCATTGCACACCGGACAACTTGTTTTTTCCGCGTGCTCCTTCCGATAAATTATGCAATCGTTGATGCATGCATGGTATCTAACGTGTGGCAGATCAAGAGGGCACACGATCTTCTTGGCCTCATCAACACTAGTAGGACATAGATTACCCGCGGGAAGAACATCCTTTAGGTACTTGAGATGCTCATCGAGGCTAGTGTCGGTCCATTTGTTTTTAGCCTTCGTCTTCAGGAGTTGGAGCGTGAAACTCAAGCGGGTCACCTCAGGATTGCAACCATCATACAATGGAGTGTTCGAGTCTACCACCAGTTGCTCCAGCTTAGCCTCCTCTCTAGAAGCAGCTCTCTCAGTACTCGTCTCCTTGCGAAGCAATGCTTGAACATGAGGGTCCCGCACGATTGAACTTAGTACCGACGAACTCTGCTGCGTGGAGTCCATGTCGTTCTCTCCGCCGCCATGTCCGGCCCCTTCTCCTCCGCCATGTCCGGCCCCTTCTCCGCCGCCATGTCCGGCCTCTTCCCCGCCGCCATTATCGATCATCTCTTCGTCTTGCCCCGTGTCATCATTGCCTGCCCCGTCGGCATCCTCAACATCGTCATCCTCATCTTCAATTATCCACCGAGTATAGCCATCCATGAAACCAGTCATGAGCAGGTGCGCTTCGACACGACCATCGTCATGGGGGTCGAGCCAAACTATTCCTTTGCATTTTCGACACGGACATAAAACCTCTGTCCGGTTATTTTCTTTCATGTCCTGCACCGCCGACCGCAACCACCTGTCCACCATCGTTCCACTGACCATCGTCAACTCTGCACGGTAATAATAAACAAATTGATTATAAAAATGCATGCATGCATCAAAGTCATACAAAAATTTGGCATGACCTTCCCTAAAAATAGGACATATATGGATCTAGAGTTTGCCCGGAATTCGCCGAAACGGAAATAAATCGACATTTCGGCAAAACATAGGCAACTCAAAAGCACAATTTGGCGTCAACTCATGCCACACACACAATTTCCACAAACATATCACACACACGTAAACATATTTCCATTTTGCAAAAGCATGAAATTTTCATCACCTCTATCTCGATCAAGATCGAGCACACGGTGGAGATGATGTTGTAGGGAGATCAAAAGTGCACAAAGCTCTTCTTGACAAAGATAGATCTAGTTAGGGGGCAAATAGGTCACTTAACTAAATCCTACATCTACCTAGCTACCTAATTTGGGAGGAGACAACTTCAACTAGTGGAGGGGAAAGGAAAAAGAGAAAGGAGATGCATTAATGGAGGTGGTGTAGTTAGGTAGGAGTAATGAAGAGAGAGAAAGGTGGATAGAAGAGAGAGAGAGTAATGGGGGAGAAGTATTGAGGAAGAAGAAGAGTGAGAGTGGGAGCATGTGGGGGAGGTAGGGGGAAGGGAAGAGAGGAGGGGGAGGGGAGGACGGGTGGGGAAAAGGTGGTGGGTTGGTGCGGGTTAGCAGTAGCGCGGGAGCTAAAAGGCACTGCTGCTAAGGAATTAGCAGCAGCGTGCTTTGGGCGACGACGCTACTGCTAACAGGGACAAAAAAGTGTGCCAATTTGAAATTTAGCAGCAGCGAGCTCAGAAAAAGCGCGCTACTACTACATCCGTAGCAGTACCGCAGTTCGCGCCACCGCGCTACTGCTAAATGGAGTTAGGTGAACACCGCCGGTCGATATTTGTAGCAGCGCGGTTTACACCAAGCGCACTACTGCTAAAAACTTATCAGCAGTGAGTTTCCCGCACACGCGCTACTACTAATTAGCAGCAGCGCTCCTTTTTGAGCCGCGCTGCTGCTAAGATTATGTGTATAGGCTTTTCCCTAGTAGTGTAAAGTTGAACCTAGTATTGCTACGGTTAAAGATCTCTTGGCTGATAATATTAATGGGCATGTTATTTACTTTTGTGATGAAGCTGCTAGAATTGCGAGACCAGATACTAAGAATAAACATAGACATGTTGTTGGCATGCCTGTTATTTCTGTTAAAATAGGAGATCATTGTTATCATGGCTTATGTGATATGGGTGCTAGTGCTAGTGCAATACCTCATTCCTTATACAAAGAAATTATGCATGATATTGCACCTGCTGAGATAGAAGAAATTGATGTTACAATTAAGATTACCAATAGAGATACTATTTCACCAGTTGGGATTGTTAGAGATGTTGAAGTCTTGTGTGGGAAAGTTAAATATCCTGCTGATTTTCTTGTTCTTGGTTCCCCACAAGATAGCTTTTGTCCCATCATATTTGGTAGACCCTTCTTGAATACTGTTAATGCTAAGATACACTGCAAAAAGGATGTTGTTACTATTGGTTTAGGGGATATGTCTCATGAATTTAATTTTGCTAAATTTCGTAGACAACCCCATGATAAAGAATTGCCTAGTAAGGATGAAATTATTGGTCTTGCTTCTGTTGACGTGCCTCCTAATGATCCCTTAGAACAATATTTGCTAGACCATGAAAATGATATGTTTATGAATGAGAGAAGGGAAATAGATGAAGTATTCTTTAAACAGGGACCTATTTTGAAACACAACTTGCCTGTTGAAATCCTAGGGGATCCTCCATCACCCAAGGGTGATCCCGTGTTTGAGCTTTAACCATTACCTGATACTCTTAAATATGCTTGTCTTGATGAAAAGAAGATATATCTTGTTATTATTAGTGCTAACCTTTCAGAGTAGGAAGAGGAGAAATTATTGAAAACTCTTAAGAAGCACCGTGCTGCTATTGGATATACTCTTGATGATCTTAAGGGCATTAGTCCCACTCTATGCCAACACAAAAAAAATTGGAGAAAGACGCCAAACCAGTTATTGATCACCAATGATGGTTAAATCCTAAGATGAATGAAGTGGTAAGAAAGGAAATACTAAATCTCCTGGAGGCAGGTATAATTTATCCCGTTGCTGATAGTTAGTGGGTAAGCCCTGTCCATTGTGTCCCTAAGAAGGGAGGTATTACTGTTGTTCCTAATGATAAAGATGAATTGATCCCACAAAGAATTGTTACATGTTAGGATGGTAATTGACTTCTGCAAATTAAATAAAGCTGCTAAAAAGGATCATTACCCTTTGCCTTTTATTGATCAAATGCTAGAAAGAATATCCAAACATACACATTTTTGCTTTCTAGATGGTTACTCTGGTTTCTCTCAAATACCTGTGTCAGCAGAGGATCAAGAAAAGACCACTTTTACTTGCCCTTTCGGTACTTTTGCTTATAGACGTATGCCTTTTGGTTTATGTAATGCACCTGCTACCTTTCAAAGATGCATGATGGTTATATTCTCTGACTTTTGTGAAAAGATTGTTGAGGTTTTCATGGATGATTTCTCTATTTATGGATCTTCTTTTGATAATCACTTGAGCAACCTTTATCGAGTTTTGCAGAGATGTGAAGATACTAGTCTTGTCTTGAATTGAGAAAAGTGCCACTTTATGGTTAATGAAGGTATTGTCTTGGGGCATAAAATTTCTGAAACAGGTATTGAAGTTGATAAAGCTAAAGTTGATGCTATTGAAAAGATACCATGTCCCAAGGACATCAAAGGTATAAGAAGTTGCCTTGGTCATGCCGGTTTTTATAGGAGGTTCATTAAAGACTTCTCTAAAATGTATAGGCCTCTGACTAATCTCTTACAAAAAGATATTCCTTTTGTCTTCGATGATGATTGTGTAGAAGAATTTGAAATACTTAAGAAAGCTTTCATTTCTGCACCTATTGTTCAACCACCTGATTGGAATTTGCCTTTTGAAATTATGTGTGATGCTAGTGATTATGCTGTAGGTGCTGTTCTAGGACAAAGAGTTGATAAGAAGCTAAATGTTATCCAATATGCTAGTAAAACTCTAGACAGTGCCCAGAGAAATTATGCTACTACTTAAAAAGAATTTTTAGCAGTTGTATTTGCTTGTGATAAGTTCAGACCTTACATCGTTGATTCTAAAGTAACTGTTCACACTAATCATGTTTCTATTAAATATCTTATGGAAAAGAAAGACGCTAAACCTAGACTTATTAGATGGGTTCTCCTACTACAAGAATTTGATTTGCATATTATTGATAGAAAGGGAGCTGAGAACCCCGTTGCAGACAACTTGTCTAGGTTAGAGAATGTTCTTGATGACCCACTACCTATTGATGATAGCTTTCCCGATGAACAATTAGCTATCATAAATGCTTCTCGCACTGCTCCATGGTATGCTGATTATGCTAATTACATTGTTGCTAAATTTATACCACCTAGTTTCACATATCAGCAAAATAAAAGGTTTTTCTATGATTTAAGACATTACTTCTGGGATGACCCACACCTTTATAAAGAAGGAGTAGATGGTGTTATTAGACATTGTGTACCTGAGCATGAACAGGAACAGATCCTACGCAAGTGTCACTCCGAGGCTTATGGAGGACACCACACTGGAGATAGAAGTGCACATAAGGTATTGCAATCCGGTTTTTATTGGCCTACTCTCTTCAAAGATGCTCGTAAGTTTGTCTTGTCTTGTGATGAATGTCAAAGAATTGGTAATATTAGTAGACGTCAAGAAATGCCTATGAATTATTCTCTTGTTATTGAACCATTTGATGTTTGGGGCTTTGATTCTATGGGACCGTTTCCTTCCTCTAATGGGTATACACATATTTTAGTTGCTCTTGATTACGTTACTAAGTGGGTAGAAGCTATTCCAACTAGTAGTGTTGATTATAACACCTCTATTAAGATGCTTAAAGAAGTTATTTTTCCAAGGTTTGGAGTCCCTGGATACCTAATGACTGGTGGTGGTTCACATTTTATTCATGGTGCTTTTCTTAAAATGCTTGCTAAGTATGATGTTAATATAGAATTGCATCTCCATATCACCCACAGTCTAGTGGTCAAGTAGAATTGAGTAATAGAAAGCTTAAATTAATTTTGCAAAAGACTGTTAATAGATCTAGAAAGAATTGGTCTAAGAAACTTGATGATGCATTATGGGCTTATAGAACTGCATATAAAAATCCTATGGGTATGTCTCCATATAAAATGGTTTATGGAAAAGCATGTCACTTACCTCTCGAACTAGAACATAAGGCATATTGGGCCATTAAATAGCTCAATTATGATTTCAAACTTGCCGGTGAGAAGAGGTTATTTGACATTAGCTCACTTGATGAATGGAGAAATAAAGCCTATGAGAATGCCAAACTATTTAAAGAAAAAGTTAAAAGATGGCATGACAAAAGGATACAAAAGCGTGAGTTTAATGTAAGTGATTATGTGCTGCTATACAACTCCCATTTAAGATTTTTTGCAGGAAAACTTCTCTCTAAATGGGAAGGTCCTTATGTTATCGAGGAGGTCTATCATTCCGGTGCCATAAAAATCAACAACTTCGAAGGCACAAGTCCTAAGGTGGTGAGCGGTTAAAGAATCAAACATTATATCTCAGGTAATCCTATAAATGTTGAAACTAATGTTATTGAAACCGTAACCCCGGAGGAATACATAAGGGAAACTTTCCAGAACATTTCAGACTCCGAAAAGGAACAGGTATGTGATACGGTAAGTAAACCGACTCCAAAACAGTTCTAATAGCAATTTTTCTCCGTTTTGGAATATTTAAGAAAATAGGAAAAATAAGGAGTAGTCCGGGAAGGACACAAGGCCTCCACGAGGGTGGAGGGCGCGCCCCCCTGCCTCGTGGGCACCTCGTGTGTTCTCCGGACTCTGTTTTCTTGCACGATACTTCTTTTAGTCGGTAAAAATTCATTATATAATCTCCCGAAGGTTTTGACTACCGTATCATGCAAAAATCCTCTGTTTTTGTCTTGAGCTGTTTCTGTCGCAGATTAGAGCAATATGTCGTCCCAGGATTCAGAGGGAGAAAGCTATGTGGTTGATTACCTTGCAGACCCTAAGGTTTACGGGGCCTTGGAGCATTATGGTTGGACCACTGAGGAAGAAGAAGACTACAAGCCTAAGGAAAAGGAGGAGACGAGCTCAGACGAAGATGAAGTCCCATTACCTCAACCTGGGGACATGCATGTGGAGTTTAAAAAGTCAAGCCTCCTTGATAGAGCAAAGAAACCTAAGATCGAGTTTATCCCTTTTCATCTCTTGAAGGGGAACAAACAGGAACTATGCAAAAGGATATTAAGTCTTGAGAAGGAGATCGATGATCTAAGGGAGCAAAATTCCATCCTCAAGCGCAAATTAAGGAAGAAGCCTACATCATCAACAACTCCATCATCATCACCTCCGAAGAAGGAGACATAGACACATGGGCGTGGGCACTCCCCTTGGCAACTGCCAAGCTTGGGGGAGGTGCCCCGGTATCGTATCACCATCACACTCCTATCTTTACCGTTTTACTTTGTTCGATCCTTTTAGTAATATCTTGATCTAGTAGAATATAGTTTTGGTATGATTTAGTTTTGAGTTTTGCCTTATGATCCCTCTATGTAATCGAGTCCGTGAGCTATATATAATAAAGATTAGTGTTGAGTCAAAAGGGCTTTGCTATCTTTCTATGATCTTGAGGGAATAAAAGAAAGAATAAAAAGAAATAAAAGAGATCATATTGATCTTATGGAGAGTAATGACTTCACATATAAAGAGTATGATGAATAAAAGTTGTTGAGAGTTGACAAACATAGCTTTGGTCATCGTTGCAATTAATAGGAAGTAATAAAGAAAGAGAGGTTTTCACATATAAATATGCTATCTTGGACATCTTTTATGATTGTGAGCACTCATTAAATATGACTTGCTAAAGAGTTGATGTTGGACAAGGAAGACAACGTAATGGGTTATGTTTTCCTATATCCGAAATAAAGTATATTGTCATGGATCATCCAACATGTTGAGCTTACCTTCCCACCTCATGCTAGACAAATTCTTTGCACCAAGTAGAGATACTACTTGTGCTTCCAAATATCCTTAAACCCAGTTTTGCCATGAGAGTCCACCATACCTACTATAGATTGAGTAAGATCCTTCAAGTAAGTTGTCATTGTTGTATGCAATAGAAATTGCTCTCTAAATATGTATGACTTATTAGTGTGGAGAAAATATGCTTTATATGATCTTGTGATATGGAAGCAAATAAAAGCGACGAAATGCATAATAAAGGTCCACATCACAAGTGGCAATATAAAGTGACGTTCTTTTGCATTAAAATTTCGTGCATCCAACCATAAAGGCACATGACAACCTCTGCTTCCCTCTGCGAAGGGCCTGTCTTCTACTTTTGTCTTATACATTAAAAGTCATGGTGATCGTCACCTTTCCTTTTCACATTTATCCTTTGGCAAGCACCTCATGTTGGAACGATCCTGATATATATATATATATATATATATATATATATATATATATATATATATATATATAGGGTGGGTCTATTATGATAACACCCTTAAGAGTCTTATTCTAATAACAGCAGGCTTATTCTGCTAACACTTTGACACTGCACAAAACACCGGAGCGCACCCCAGCAAAACAATAAAACTGACAATCCCACCTTCTTCCTCTGCGTGCGCACCCACTCACCAACGACATGTTTCTTAATCCCTTGCCCCGTGCCACCCGACCACCCGCTCCCCCGTGCCGCTGCACCACCCTCCTGCCCGGTGACCACGGCGACGGTGCCCTACCCCACCACCACCAGCGCCCTTACCCTACACCGCCTTCCTCTCCTTCCTGCTGCCGCGTCCCCCCAGCCACCTACGTCCGCCGGCCAAGCACCTCCTAGCAACCACCGGATCCGGCGGGATCCGGCACCACCTCCCCTCATCTCCCCCTCCTCAGGATCTCCGCCGCCGCACGGGTCCCGATCGCCCGCCCCTCCTCACGCCACCGATGCACCGCCCTCTGCTACCTCCATCCTCCTCTCCGGATTCATCCGAGCTGGGCCCCAGCAACCACCACCCCAGCCCAGATCCGTCAGGTGCGCGTCGGAGGTGCCGAGCCGCGGCCGGATCCATGGAGTCGACCCCGAATCCCATCGTCATCCCAGCATCGGGGCCGCTGGATTCCGGCAAGATCCGTCACGTCTTCCACAGGATCCAGACTCTCACACTCCCCCTCCCCAGGTCGTTGTAGTTCAGTGGGTGCACTCTGCGGCGGCGATGCCTGCATGCACGCGGCTAGCTCTCCACCATCTTCTTCAACCCATGGGTGGTACTGCCACCGTGGGAGTGGGTGCCTAGCCTGCTGCCCCACATCGGCGCCTCCATGTGCATCTCCGGCCGTCCAACCTCGCGCCTCGACGGCCTCCTAGAAGCACGGCGCGCGTCATGCAGTCCGCGGGTGCACACCATGCGGTCCATGGCCCAGTTAAATGTGTAGTGTGGTGCTCTCTTGTGCGTGTTGTACAACAGTACTAGCTTGTAGTTCGCAGGTGAGCTGCAGCCCGGTGGCGGGGCGTGTGCAGTACTCGAATGAATAGCGCGGTGTCAACCTCCCATTCCCCATCTCCCGTCGAGGTCCCAGCGGCCCTGGGGCATGCACTGCGTTCGGGGATGCCGTGCAGTTCACCGGCAACCAACAGCCTCCTCGACCACTCCTCTGCTCTCCTGTGCGGTTCGCTTGGCACGGGGTTCTTCACTCTGCATTTGGTTCTGGTCGCTCTGTGTGTGCAGTTTGGTGCGTGCGTGCTTGCTGTTCGCCCGGGCACGACATGCAGATATCCACCACTCCTCCTCTCTCTGAATCCGTCCCTCGGCGGGATCCTCAAGTGGGCACTCCTAATCTTCTCTGTTGCAGGAGCTACACCAGCAAGGGCTCATGCAGTGCGCAAAAATAGAAAAAACTATCACTGAAGGATGTTTTTTTAATTACTTGAACAAAGGCAGTCCTCCTTGTTGTAATTGTTTTTAATTTTTCGTTTGCTGTTTGTGTAAATTATTCAAACAAAAATGCAGTGCTCTTTGAGAGAAGTTGAAGCCAATATCACAATAACTAAAGTCATTTGGACCGAAGATGTCCGCTTGAAAGTATTAAGCAATTTGTCAATTTTGCCTCTGTTGTTTGTGTAAATTATTCAAACAAATGCAGTGCTCTTTGAGAGAAGTTGAAGCCCATATCACAAAAAAGTAAAATCGCTTTAGGCTAAAGATGTTCGCTTGACTGTATTGAGCACTTCTTTTGTCAAACTGGATTTTTTTATCATGCTATGTACTTTGAGAAAAAATGATGTGTTCCATTTTGTGGTGATTAGTGGTTTACTTTGTAAAAAAAAAGAGAAAAATAAATTCCATTGAGAAGTTCACTTATTTTTGGAATGCACTTTGTTTCGTTTGTGGCTCTCGAAAACATGCATTGAAGAAAAGAAAAAAAAATTAAGTGCAGCTCACTTGTTTCCTTGCTGTAGTGATCTTCTATCTCCGAGCGGTTCACTATGTTGCCAAGTGCAAAAATAAATTGGAAGAAAACAAACTTGAAAAAGTAGTTTTTTTAATGCAGCTCACTCTGTTGTTTGTGTGCAGTAGAAAGAAAATTGGAAAAGAACAATTGATGCAGTACACTCATCTCGTACCTGCAGTGCATACTCGTTGATAAAAAAATTTACAGAGACGATAAAAGAAAAAGAATGTGGCTCACTTTTCGTAGTATTGTGGTTCACCAACGCTCGACATGAAGTGCACTCCACCTCGTTTGGAAAAAAATTAGGTCCCGCAAAAAAGAATCATGCAGTGCACTTGTTTGTCTGATGCAGTGCGGTTTTGAATCCAAAGCAGTGCATTTTTCTGTCCGATGCGGTTTCTTCGTCGATTTTGGGTCCGCAAAAAATAGTGTCCGCATTTCAGTAAAATCAAAACAACTCTTAAACCGTAAGGAACTAGCGGAAGTGTTCTACAGGAAAAGGTTGCGCCTCGTTGATATCTTTCCAATGGCGTATAACTTGAATCATTTTGACCAACGGTTTGTAAAAAATTCACGAAAAATGACAGCTGCCACTCATTGTCAGCCACACCATTTTCAAAATTAACTAAAAACTGTAAGGAATCTCAAAAACATTTCAACATATGAAAGTTGCGCCTTGTCCGTAGCTTTCCAACGGAGTATCACATGCCTCATTTCGACAAACGGTTCAAAAATTGGAGCGACAACAGTACCGAAAATTTGATTTTTTTTAAAAACAGAATTCCGCGATTTAGTAAATTTGAAGCTGCTCTTAAACTGTAACGAATTAGAGAAAATGATAGATATGAAAAAGATGCGCCTCGACGATATCTTTACAACGGTGTATCATTTGCTTCGTTCCAACGGGCGGTTTAGAACAAATCGCAAAAAAACGCTCGATGCCACACGTCATGGGCCGCACCATTTTCAGAACTGCTCTTAAACCGTCTGGAATCTCGAAAAGTGTTAAACATCTAGAATTTGTGCCTAATCCATAGCTTTTCAACGGTATATTACATGCCTCATTCCGATAAACGGTTAAAAACTAGAGTGAAAACAGTACCAAAAAACAACGCGTGTAATTTTTTCCGACGAGAAGTTCACTCGTGTGAGTACTGCAGCACACTTGGTTCAAAGAATGACGTGCACTTGCATTGAACGTGCAGTGCGGAAGTGTTATCAAAATAGTTAATCTACTAATATTAGCAGAATAGACCGTCTATATATATATATATATATATATATATATATATATATATATATATATATGACAACACTATTCTAATCCTAGGATTAGAATAGTTATTTGGATCACAACGCCCTCTATATAGGCAGCGACGAGGCGTTCCCCAGATCAACAGAAAACCAACGGTGTCGGTCCGTCCCTAACCTCCCCCACCCCGATCCAGAAATCCCCATGGCAGCACAGCTCCACCCCAACCCACCTCCAGCCCCCGGCTCCGGTGAGCCTCCCGCCGATGACCCATCGCCGCGCTGACCCTCGCGCCGCCCCACCCGACACCCCGCCCCCATCTCCCTGGCTTCGGCAGTCATCCCGCCCCCATCTCTCCCAACTCCGGTCGCCGCCCCGCCCCATCGCCCCTGAATCTCGCCATCACCCCACCTTCATCTCCTCCCCGGAACCTCCTGCTGCGCACACCCACCTGCGTTCCCCCGGAGAACCGATGCCACATTAGTCGCCTACTTGCCCCGGCTCACCCTGCCTGCCTCCTATTCCAGAAAAATTGGGGGCCATCGGCGGGGATCCAAGCTTTTCTCGGGTCCGCCCAGCGCCTCCCCACTCTGGCACGATCACCCAAAGTGGAGCTCCCACGCAGCCCTTCTTCCTCATCCCGGTTCCCACACCTCTGCCTCCTCACGATTGCCCTGACGGGGACACAACACCATCCCAGTCCAGCCCCGCAGTGTCAGGGAGGTCGGGGCCATCGCGAGTAGCAGTCCAGAGGAGTCAAGGTGAGGGTGAGTACAACACTTCCATCCCATCCATGTTAAGTATGTTTGTGATTTTGGGTAGTAACAATGTTCAGGCCCGCGTACACTGCCGCCGCTCACCTCCCCACGACCTGCATACAGAGTTCTAACTTGTTGCAAAAGTTCAAAAAGAAGAATATATGCAGTCCAACTTATTCTAGCATGCTGCTTCTCCTTTGAATCTAGATGCTACAACAGTCCTCCTTTGTGAAGATGAACTGAATGTTGTTGTTTTGATGTTCTATAGAAAGTGTACTAAATTTTGCAGTTTTATCTTTTTTACACGCACTACTCCTCGAGCTGGTGGCCGCGAGACCCTGTGCCTCCATGGGCCTCATCTCCCGCTATCGGTGATGGCATTCCCTTCCTACAACGCGTCGCCGACGAGGCCAACCGCCTACACCGTCTTCGGCTGCAACGATGTCGTCTCGACAAGGCCAACCGCTTACACCGGGTTCGGCTGCAATGACGTTGTCTCTCTTCGTCAACCTTCTCGTCAACTCTGTACATCAGTTTGATTGCCTATAAACAAAATTCTATAATTTTCATGTCTGAAATTAAGGAGTTCATTATATTCATTATAAAATATGTTGAATTTTTAGAAATTCTAGTACATATGTTAGAAGAGTTCATTGACAAAAGAAAATCATCAGTTCTTAACAGTTAAAAGAAATGAGTTTTGCAATTATGGTGCTGAAAATTTCATGACCGGTGTTCTTTTGGGATGAACATTTGTACATACCCTGTTTTTACTTTACTCATAAGGACTGAGGAGATGAATGTGTTCTATCTTTTGGACTCAGTACGTTTTAGTAAAAGCGAAAAAAATGAACTTCATTAATGCAAATAATAATCTTTTTTTCTTCTGATAAAACTTATGTTTCTATTGGGAATATCTGGTGTGATCTATGCTTGTAGTGATCATGAATAGACTAACAATAATTGTGTTGTTACGGTAGCCAGCAAGGGAAACGGTGGTGTAGCTTGTTGCTTGCAAAGGGATGAGTGGAAGGTGAAGAACCGAAGACACTGCAGGGACAAAAGTTGGAGGTCTGCTCAAAAGTTTTGTTACGGATGCCTCTTTAGTATTTACAGTTTCAGTCACCGCCGGCCTCCTCCGACATGCTCGTGACCTCCTCAGCGCTGGAGTGAAGGTCGGCTCCTCTGCACTCTGCAGTTCGGTTTCTACTGATGTTGTAGCTCCTAAATCCGCCGTGGACACACCTGTGACACCCCGTGCCTGGCCGGTGGAGCTCAGCCACTCCACTGCTTCCCCTTCCCATGCATCACGAATCAGGGCACGGCCATAACATGCTAGCAATTTTATGCTTTGGCTGCTAGTAATGTGTTTGTGCTAACGTCTGGTAGGAACTCTAGTTTTACTGATAAAAGAGAACCAAACCAACATATAAGGGAAAAAGCAGCATCTCTCTATCTTTGATCTCTCTATGATACAGATATGGGCGTATATGCAATTAGCAAAATTCCTCTTTTATATTGCTTATTCACTAACCATTCATGCTTCGTGTCCTAAAATAAATACAATGTGCTCTATTTGAAAAAGCATGTGGTCTGAAGGTTTAACAAGCAAAACATTCAGATTTCTCTTTATTCGTATAAAGGTTGGAATGAGGTAGCGCTTGTTATGTTGGGTGTGTCCTGTGCTAGAGCATTGTTATGTGTGGTGCATGTGTGTTGCGTGTGTGCACACGAACTGAAGAAAAAGTTTCAGATATTGTAACCAGCTCATGTGCACAACAAGTGTTTGTGTTTATTCCCACAAGAGAATAGTATTTTATTAAGCGAGAAAAAGTAATACATATACCTTTTGTCTCTGTATGTGCGCACAATATATATGTTCCTATGTAATCTTGTGATTCGAAGTTCAAGTATCTATTCTGATGCCTATAGAAAAACTAAGACAACTTATAGATTTTTTGTTTCCGATGATGATGCGGTTCAACGTGCAAACCAATTGAAAAAAATTCTTGAAAAAATTTCACTCTATTTTTTTTTTGAACTCAACGTGTGAACTTTATGCTCTTTCAGATGTGTGCATTAATATTTGTGTAAATGCATGTAGCATAGGAAGTGTTGTGTATTGTTGTGTGTAATTTTCTTTAATTTCAATAGTGTTGTGTATTGTTGTGTGTAATTTCAATACCACATACTGAAGAAAATCATCATTGAAAAAAACAAGACCGCCAAGGCCATTTCACCTACAGCAAAAAAACGCCTAAAAATGTTGTGAGACAAAAAACAAAACTTCACAAGATATAACATAGTAAGTTCGTAGAAAGGTGGAAAAAAACATAATTTTGTTTTGTAAGTTCAACCATTTCTAAAACACACCTTGACGTTCAAATTTAAAGATAGGTTGCTTCAATATTTATTACAAACCTATAACTTTCCCTGGTACCGTAGAATAAACCAAGAAGTTCAAAAAAAATAAAAAATGGAGCAGTTCGAGAAGTTAATAAAAAAATGGTGTTTCTACATTTTAGTAAAAAATTGGAGAAGTTCAAATTTAAATAACATAGAAGTTCAAAAAAATTTATTCCAAAACCAAGAAAGTCAAATGAAAAATACCTAGTAGTTTAAAAGGTTTGTAAACATGGATGTGCCCCCTGTATTTTTTAAGATCTGGAAGTTCAAATTTAAATAAGTGAACGGTTCGATGTTTATTACATAACTAGGACTTTTCCCTATACTAATGAATAACACCAAGAAGTCCTAATTTAAAAAAATGAAGTTGTTTGATGTTTACAAAAATCTTAGATTTTTCCCGATACTAAAGATTAAAACCACGAAGTTCAGTTTTAAAAAATGGAGTTTTTCAATGCATTGTCAATACTCAGTGTTTTCTCGTTACTAAATAAAACCAAGAAGTTCAATTTTTAAAAGCAGAGCAGTTTGATATTTATTTGTAAACTCAGATTTTTCCGGTTACTAAAGAACAAGACCAATAAGTTCTATTCGAAATAACAAAGAAGTTTTATGTTTGTAACAAAACTTCATTTTTCACATTTCTAGAAAAGACACAAAGAAGTTCAAATAAAAAATTAGAGAGGTTGGATGTGTGTAAAAAACTCAGATTTTTTCCGTTACTAAAGTGAAATAGGCAGAATTTCAAAGTGATAACAGCCAGAAGTTCACATACTGCATGGTGTGTGTTTCATCCGAGCAAAAAGAATAAAAAGGCAAAGTCTAAATTTTTTGTTGCTAGAAGTTCAAGTGCTCTTCCGTCAGAAGTTCAAAAATTCTTGACAGAGGGGTTCACCGTGTATTTCCATGTTCGAAAACACACAAAAAATTGTTTTTTGTGTTTTAAAATAATTCTTTCAATCCATAAAGAAGTTCAGTTATTATTTGATAGCAATTTGATTTCAAAAAAGAAAATAAACAATTCAAATTATAAAAATGGAAAAAGTTCATGTAGTACATGGTGTGTGTTTAATATGAGAAAAATGAATAAAAAGGCAAGGTTTTTCTCGTTATTAAAGAATGGAAACAAGAAGTTCAAAAAATAAATAACAAAAAAAATTCAACTTTTAATAATAGAGTGCTTCAAAATTTCATAAAAATATTAAGAAATAAAACCAGAAAGTCCATATTAAAAAGATGGAGAAGTTCAATGATTATAGAAAACTCAGATTTTCCTCGTTATTAAAGAATGGAAACAAGAAGTTCAAAAATTAAATAACAAGAAGTTCAACTTTTAAAAATAGAGCGCTTCAAAATTCATAAAAAAGGATTAAGAATTCAGATTAAAATTCATAAAAAACTTAGATATTTTCACGTAACCGAGAGAAGTTCCGATTGATAACGCCCAGAAGTTCACGTACTACACGGGGTGCATTTGTATGAAAAATAATAATAAAAAAGCAAAGGCTAAAGGTTTTGTTGTTAGAAGTTCAAGTGCTCGGCCCAATAAAGTTCAAAAATTCTAGTGAGAGAGGTTGAACAAAAATACGTGACATGAGTTCAAGGTGAAAACTACGGGAAGTTCAACTACTACACGGAATATGTTTCAGATAAGAATATAAGAATAGAAAACTAAAACCTTAAAAGGTTTGTTTGAAGAAGTTCACTTGCTCTGTCCGGGGAAGTTCAAAAATTCTTGCGAGATATGTTCACCTTGTATTTCCATGTTCGAAAACAAAAAAAAATAGTTTTTTGCATTTTAAAATAATTCTCTCAATCCACAAAGAAGTTCACTTATTATTTGGGAGCAATTTGATTTCAAAAAGAAAATAAAAAATTCAAATTATAAAGATTAAGAAAATAAAACCAGGAAGTCCATATTAAAAAGATGGAGAAGTTCGACGATTATAGAAAACTTAGATTTTCCTTGTTATGCAAGAATGGAAACAAGAAGTTCAAAAATAAAATAATAAGAAGTTCAACTTTTAAAAAATAGAGCACTCCAGAATTCATAAAAAAGGATTAAGAAATTCAGATTAATATTTATAAAAAACTGAGATATTTTCACGTAATCGAGAGAAGTTCAGATTGATAACTGCGAGAAGTTCACGTACTACACGGTGTAATTTTGTATTAAAAAAAGAATAAAAAAGCAAGATTAAAAGTTTTGCTGTTATAAGTTCAAGTCCTCGGTCGGAGAAAGTTAAAAATTTTATTGTGAGAGTGGTTTGTACAAAAGGAAAACCATTTGTGTAACACTAACGAATGGATGAGAAACTACAAACGAAAATACGTCACAGAAGTTTAACGTGAAAACAACAGGAAGTTCAACTACTGCACTGAATGAATTTCGCATGAAAAACTTTTAAAACCGTCGCGAGTATAAAAAAATGATCAACACGGGAAAGTTGCGTGTTTACAACAACTTTCCATTGGTATATCATTTGCTCAATTTCGGTGAATGGATGGAGAGCTACGAGCAGTGGATGGAGATCTACGAGCAAAAAAAAACACGTGATAAATAGAGTGAAGTTCAGGTAGACATGCCGAGAAGTTCAAGTTCTTCACGCGGCGCATTTTCGAAGAATTCGTTTCGCGATAAAGGCAGAACGCATGATCTCGCGGTTTTTGAAATTAGTTAAAAACGGTTGCTAGAAGTTTTTTGTTGCTAGAAGTTCAAGTGCTCTACCCAAGAAAGTTCAAAAATTCTTGTGAGAGAGGTTGAACAAAAATACGTGACAGAAGTTCAAGGTGAAAACAGCGGGAAATTCAACTACTTCGTTTCAAAAGAGAATAAAAGAATACAAAACTAAAAGCCTAAAATGTTTGTTACAAGAAGTTACGTGCTCCACCCTGCATGGTTCAAAAAATATATTTATGACACGCCCATCGTTCATTTATATGTTGTTTTAAAAAGCAAAAAACAACGTTGTTTTGCCATTTTAAAAACTTCTCTCAAACGACAACGAATTTGTAATACATGTCTAAATGAAAAACTTGATGTGATTCATAAGCTTTCCACTTGGTATATTATGTGCCATATTTCGATGAACGGTTTAAAATTTTCATGTATACCATTTAAAACACGTTTTGATGTATTCAAAGAATTCTTACCCGTGCAAAGAAGTTCATAGTGAAAACAACGAGAAGTTCAAGTACTACAGGGAATGCATTTCAGGTGAGAATAAAAGTATAGAAAAATAAAAGTTTAAAAGGTTTGTTGAAAGAAGTTCAAGTGCTCTTTCCGGGGAAGTTCAAAATTTTTTGCGAGAGAGGTTCACCTTGTATTTCCATGTTCGATTTTTTCCGTATAAAAATTGAATACAATTCTTTACTCAAAATATAAAAAGGTGAAGTTCAAATTGAAATAACAGAGAAGTTCGGAGTTTATTAAAACATAGGATTTACCTGTTCAAAAAATAAAAAACACAACACCATTTTTTGCACTTTTAAAAACAACTCATGAACAAAAAAATGGTTGCTAGAAGTTCAAGTGCTCGGCGAGGAAAAGTTGAAAAATTCTTCTGAGAGTGGTTCACCGTGTATTTCGATGTCCAAAATACATAAAAAATATGTTATTTTTTGTGTTTGAAATAATTCTCTCAAACCAGAGAGAAGTTCGAAGTGACAACAACCGGAAGTTAACGTACTACATGGTGTGTATTTCATATAAGAAAAAATACAAAAAAGTGAAACAGGGTGAAGTTCAAATAGAGATGCCCCAGAAGTTCAACTACTTCACATAGAGCAAAAAACACCACGTAAAAAAATTAGCACGTCAAAAACAGAGTGAAGTTCGAACAGACAGGTCCTAGAAGTTCAACTACTTCACGCAGTGCAACAAAATAACACGTTAAAAATAGTGTGAAGTTCGAACAGACATGCACGAGAAGTTAAACTACCTCACGCAGTGTATTTCCATTCGCGATGAAGGCAGAACTCATGATCTCGTCATTTTCTAATTTACTTCAAAATAGTAGGAAATCATTTGTGTAAGTTCAAAGTTCTCGGTCGAAGAATGTTAAAAAATTTATTGTGAGAAAGGTTTGTAGAAAAGAAATATCATTTGTGTGACATTGACGAATGTATGAGAAAATTACAAATGAAAATACGTCACGGAAGTTCAATGTGAAAACAGCTGGAAGGTCAACTATTACACCGAATGAATTTCAGACGAAAAACTTTTAAAACCATTGGGAGTATGAAAAAATGATCAACACGGGAAAGTTGTGTGTCTACAGAAGCTTTCCATCGGTATATCACTTGCTCAATTCCGATGAGTGTTCCGATGCGTGGATGGAGAGCTATGGGCAAAAAAAGCACGTGAAAAACAGAGTGAAGTTCAAGGTTTCATCCCGAGAAGTTCAGGTACTTCACGCGATGCATTTTTCACGAATCTGTTTCGCGATAAAGGCAGAACAAATGATCTCGCCGTTTTTGAAATTACTTGAAAATGGTTTGGAGTCGGAGAAAACTGTCAACATGAAAAAGCTTCGCATTTTCCGTAGCTTTTCAACGGTATATTAGTTGCGTCATTCCGATAAAGTTTGTACAAAATACGGCAAAAATACATTTTTCGCCATTTTCGAAACTGACCTAAAACCGTAAAGAATCGGGAGAAATAATACATACAAAAAAGTTTTGCATTTGTTCAAGCTTTCCAACGCCGTATCATTTGCTGTATTCGGACGCACGGCTACAAATTTAGATTGAAAATACAAACTCGGTAGGACTTGTACCGTTTTCTAAATTACTCTTAAACCATTCAAAATTATAAAAAACTTTCAGCATGCGAAATTTGCGCATTTTTATAAGCTTTCCAGCGCCGTATCATATGCCTCAATTGGATTAGTCGTTTAGACGTCGAAAATACGGACTCAGCTGTTCGGTTTGTGAAATTTTACATTTTTTCAAATTACTCTTTAACCATAGAGAATTAGAGAAAACTTTCAACATGCGGAAGTAGCGGTTTTGCAGCAGCTTTCCAACACAATATTATATGCCTCATTCCGATAAACGGTTTAGAAATGCGATCGAATATACGATTCACGTTTTTTGTGTGAAGAAAAAACAGTTTTCAAAACTGCTCTTAAACCGCTTACACTTTACCACAAATTTAAGTTGGGTCATGATACTGGTGTCCATAGCTTTCCAACGGTATATCGCAAGCCCCATTTGGGCAATGTTGGCGGAAGTTCAACCTAGTTCACAGGGAAGTTCAACGTACTACTAGCGGGGCAGGTCAGGTTGTGATCAGAATATTATTCTCATCCCGTGATCAGAATAGTGTTTATATTCTGCACACCAAAATCTACTAGAAGGCTGTCATATATATAGGGTGGGTCTGTTATGATAACACCCTTTAAGACCTTATTCTGCACACCAAAACGCCTTATTCTGCACACCACCAAGATCGTGCCGCCGCCCCTCCCCTCACGGCCTTCTTCCGCGGCAGCGGCCTGGGTGAGCCGCCGCCCCTTCCCTCCCGGCCTTCTTCCGCGGCGGCGGCTTGGGAGTGATGCCGCCCCTCCCCTCCCGCTTTCTCCCGCGGTGGCGGCCTGGGAGCGACGCCGCCCTTCCCCTCCCGGCCTTCTTCCGCGGCAGCGGCCGGCAGCAACGCCGCCCCTCCCCTCCCGGCCTTCTTCCGCGGCGGCGGCCAGGCAGTGACGCCGCCCGTCGCCTCTCGGCCTTCTTCCGCGGCAGGCACCGAGCAACACCAGCCTATCGGCCTTCTTGCACGGCAGCAGCTCGGTAGCGCCGCCACCGAACTCCTCCGGGCCTGCAATTAGCTGTACGTGAAGTACGTGATTTTTGGCACAAAGAAGGATGCACGCTGTGCAAAATGTGTACACCTGCAGCACAGAACTATGACGAATGCAGTGCGCATAGGAGCACAAAAGCAGTGCACACCCGTACACTAAGAAAAAAGGATACGAAAGAGGAAAAACAATAAAGAAAAATGATACCAATGCAGTGCACAAAAATGTAGCCCAGAAAATGTGCAGTACGGTATGTGTGCACATGCAGTACTGAAATAAATCAATGCAGTGCACGCATTGTTGGAAATATGCCCTAGAGGCAATAATAAAAGCATTATTATTATATTTCCTTGTTCATGATAATTGTCTTTATTCATGCTATAATTGTGTTATTCGGAAATCGTAATACATGTGTGAATAACATACACCAACATGTCCCTAGTGAGCCTCTAGTTGACTAGCTCGTTGATCAACAGATAGTCATGGTTTCCTGACTATGGACATTGGATGTCATTGATAACGAGATCACATCATTAGGAGAATGATGTGATGGACAAGACCCAATCCTAAACATAGCACAAGATCGTATAGTTCGTTTGCTAGAGTTTTGCAATGTCAAAGTATCTTTTCCTTAGACCATGAGATCGTGTAACTCCCGGATGCCGTAGGAGTGCTTTGGGTATGCCAAACGTCACAACGTAACTGGGTGACTATAAAGGTAAACTACGGGCATCTCCGAAAGTGTCTGTTGGGTGACATGGATCAAGACTGGGATTTGTCACTTCGTATGACGGAGAGGTATCACTGGGCCCACTCGGTAATGCATCATCATAATGAGCTCAGAGTGACCAAGTGTCTGGTCACGGGATCATGCATTACGGTACGAGTAAAGTGACTTGCCGGTAACGAGATTGAACGAGGTATTGGGATACCGACGATCGAATCTCGGGCAAGTAACATATCGATAGACAAAGGGAATAGCGTACGGGGTTGATAGAATCCTCGACATCGTGGTTCATCCGATGAGATCATCGTGGAGCATGTGGGAGCCAACATGGGTATCCAGATCCCGCTATTGGTTATTGACCGGAGAGTCATCTCGGTCATGTCTGCTTGTCTCCCGAACCCGTAGGGTCTACACACTTAAGGTTCAGTTACGCTAGGGTTGTAGGGATATGTATATGCAGTAACCCGAATGTTGTTCGGAGTCCCGGATGAGATCTCGGACGTCACGAGGAGTTCCGGAATGGTCCGGAGGTAAAGATTTATATATGGGAAGTCCTGTTTCGGGCATCGGGACAAGTTTCGGGGTTATCGGTATTGTACCGGGACCACCGGAAGGGTCCCGGGGGTCCACCGGGTGGGTCCACCTGTCCCGGGGGGGCCACATGGGCTGTAGGGGGTGCGCCTTGGCCTAATGGGCCAAGGGCACCAGCCCCACATAGGCCCATGTGCCTAGGGTTTGAAGGGGGAAGAGTCCTAGGAGGGGAAGGCACCTCCTAGGTGCCTTGGGGGGGAGGGAAACCCCCCTTGGCCGCCGCACCCCTAGGAGATTGGATCTCCTAGGGCCGGCCACCCCCCTTTGGCCCTCCTATATATAGTGGGGGAGAGGAGGGACTTCATACCTGAACGCCTTGGCCTTTGGTTGCCTCCTTCTCCCTCTCCAACACCTCCTCCACCTCCATAGTGCTTAGTGAAGCTCTGCCGGAGTACTGCAGCTCCATCAACACCACGCCGTCGTGCTGCTGCTGGTGCCATCTCCCTCAACCTCTCCTCCCTCCCTTGCTAGATCAAGAAGGAGGAGACGTGGCTGTTCCGTACGTGTGTTGAACGTGGAGGTGCCGTCCGTTCGGCGCTGGTCATCGGTGATTTGGATCACGTCGAGTACGACTACATCATCACCGTTCTTTTGAACGCTTCCGCTCGCGATCTACAAAGGTATGTAGATGCATCTAATCACTCGTTGCTAGATGAACTCCTAGATGATCTTGGTGAAACGAGTAGGAAAATTTTTGTTTTCTGCAACGTTCCCCAACAGTGGCATCATGAGCTAGGTCTATGCGTAGTTCTTCTTGCGCGAGTAGAACACAATTTGTTGTGGGCGTAGATTTGTCAACTCTCTTTCCATTACTAGTCCTTTCTTGCTTCAGCAGTATTGTGGGATGAAGCGGCCCGGACAAACCTTACACGTACGCTTACGTGAGACCGGTTCCACCGACTAACATGCACTAGTTGCATAAGGTGGCTGGCGGGTGTCTGTCTCTCCTACTTTAGTTGGAGCGGAATCGATGAACAGGGTCCTTATGAAGGGTAAATAGAAGTTGACAAATCACGTTGTGGCTTTAACGTAGCTAAGAAAACGTTCTTGCTAGAACCCTAATTCAGCCACGTAAAACTTGCAACAACAATTAGAGGACGTCTAACTTGTTTTTGCAGCAAGTGGTTTGTGATATGATATGGCCAAAGTTGTGATGAATGATGAATGATCTATATGTGATGTATGAGATGTTCATGCTATTGTAATAGGAATCACGACTTGCATGTCGATGAGTATGACAACTGGCAGGAGCCATAGGAGTTGTCTTTATTCTTTTATATGACCTGCGTGTCATCAAGAAACGCCATGTAAATTACTTTACTTTATTGCTAAACGCGTTAGCCATAGTAGTAGAAGTAATAGTTGGCGAGCAACTTCATGGAGTACGCACATGTATACACAAGTGCAGTACTGAATTCTAGAAGATGCAGTGCAGGACTATATACTAATGCAGTCCATTATCGCACAGGATGCATGTATAAAACGTAACAAAATGCCCGTTCGCATAGAAAAAATGGTGGTTAAAAAAATGTGCTGATCAAAAAGAAAACAAACCCACCTTAAAAAAACCCACATTTGCATACAACCACCCGATCGGAGCAGTTCCATCGCACAAGCCCACGATCACAGATGCAAAAACCAACCCACGATCCGCACAACCGCATCATCAGCGCGATCGTGCAGTTCATTCGACGAGGCCATCCCACCCCGCACCCTCCCCTTAAATTCAGACCCCTGCCAAAGGCCTTCTCATCCACAAACAACACAAGTATCCATTGCGCTCCCACCAAAAGCACCAAGCCCTGCCACCGGCGATGATGTTCACCGACGAGTACAAGGGAGACAACATCGTGGAGGCGCACGACAACACCAAGTTGCACGTCATCCACACCAACGACAGGAAGCAGATGGCGATCACCCTCGCGCAGTACGAGCGCCACCTCAGCCTCCAGCGCCACAAGATCGTCGACATTGATCTCGAGTACGACAATGACCCTGAAGCGACGCAGAAACCCGCCCTCTGCCAGCTCTCCATCGGCAAGAATCACCCGGTGCTGCTCTTCCAAATGAGCGACACTGAAAGGTGCATCGTCTTCGACAATTTCCTCGCCGACCCCAGGTACACCTTTGCAGGCTTCTCCATCGACGGCGACAAAACCAGCCTGGAGCGCGTCAAACTGGAGGTCGCCAACTTCGTCGACATCCAGAAGGAGTGGAGGGTGCCCGAGGCAACCAAGCCGTTGGACTCCCTCGGAGACGTCTCTGGCGTGCTCATCAACGACTACTACAACAACATGAAGAAGAAGATCACCGACGACGAGCACCAACGCTGGGCCACCCTGCCTCTGTCCAGGAGGCACATCAAGTACGCGGCAAAGGACGCCTACGCAGCTTACGAGATATGGAACCGCATCACCCTCACCCAGGACGGCCTTCGCCGTGCAAAGCTGGAGAAGGAGGAGCCCCCCAAGAAGCGTCCACGAGCAGCTGGGGATGGGGAGAGCCTGACTGGTGAAGAAGAAGATGGTGTCGGCCAGGAGCCAACAATGCCAGCGTTCTTTTAGAATTATCATCAAATTTGCTTTGTGTTGTTTGCTTATATATCGTTAGTTTGCTTGTGAACCTAGTTTGCTTGCCATGCACAATCGCCTGTAATGATGAACTCATATTATGTTAGTTTGCTTTCTGTTCAACTTAGCTTGCTGGTGATGAAATTGTCGTACAGAATGCAAACAGGACGCATGTAGTGCAAGTTGCGCACGAATGCAGTACAAAATTTGTCGAATGAAGTCTTAACATACCAAACAAAGCAGTGCACGAACATAAATTTGAAAAAAGGAATACATAAGAGCAAAAACACAAATAGAAAAATGCAAAACACGTAAAATAATTCAATACAGTCAGGAAGTACACGAAAGTACAGCACAGAACCATAATGAGTGAAGTACATGTATGATTTACTAAGCAGTGCACTCCCATACATTTGGAAAAAAGATTACATAATAGGAAAAAGACGGAAACAAAAAAAATGGCAACTGTACATGCAGTACGCAATGCGTACACATGCAGTACGGAACCCTGATCAATGCAGTGCACACTCCAACATTGAAAAAAAAACACATAGGGCAGAAAAATAAAAAGAAAAAAATGACCACCCAGGTGCTACCGGCCCCAGCCAGTCTCGTAATAGGTCTGCACCCACAGAAGGCGAGTCGCTCTGAGTCACAGTGCATGGGGCCGGCCACAGATGAGCCCACAGGTCAGAGAAAATTGAGCTGCGAGCGCCGTGTTTAAGCGCCCAAATAAGTAACAAGAGGAGTTCGACACAGAGGCCTCGCCACCGCTTATAAACATGTCGGCCACGCCTTCCGCGGGCGAGGTGGGACTAAACATTAGACCGCACACAGAGGACCGGGAACCAGCCGTGCTCACAGGCCGACTTGGGCCCAATTCCATCTTCACTACCCGAACACAGGGCCAACAAAACCCACTAAGAAAAAACAATACGTTCAAAAATAAAACATTAAAAAGAAATATGACAAACATTTTTTAAATGAATAACAACAAACAAAATAAAATGTGCGTCAGCACTGTAAGAATATTAATAAATAAAACGTAGGAAGCCCGATGTCAACGTACAGATGCAGTCAGCGACGTACAACAATGCAGTTCTCCACGTGGAAGCACAAAGTTTTTTTTTTGAATTGCAGTTATCTTCGCTCTGCAATGTAGTATGGCTGAAATAAGAATGCAGCCTTGTTACTTAACCAAAGCACTCCGACAACCCCTAGCCACACTACCCTCCATCCACACAAACGCTGTATTACCACAAAGATCAAGAGAAGAAAAGAAAGAACACCATCAAGAGAAGAAAAAAAGTACATCTGTGTGAATCATAATGCAGTACACTACGTGGACCTGAGCAGTTCGTTTCTGATAGAAAAGAAGTGCACTGGCTTGGACAATTGACCAAAAACACAATCATCACATTTTCTGACAGTTGCGTCAATACATTGATCTAATCACAAAAAAAGAGGCGACGACGTTCCGGATTTCCAACGCACTAACAAGAGCCTCCTCATAGCAGAACCTGTTGGTAGTTGCCACGTAAACTTAAAACAGAGCCCCACCATGCTACCGCCCCGCTCCACCTCTCCCACGTCCTGTCAAGGAGAGCAGAGAATGAAACACAATTGCTTCGTCCCCCCAAAAAACCCAATTGCATCTTCTTCTCCGCTCTTCCTTTCACTAACCTCTCTCTCTATAAAAAACACCAGAGAGCACAGGAGAATCATGGCAGATGCACCTTTGTACAAGCAGCACCGCAAGTACACCAGGGAGCTCCACGACGTCCTCCTCCACGGCAATCACAAATTCCACGTCCTTTGCACAAGCAAGGGCAAAGAGGTGGACAAGATGTTGTCCACGTTCAGGAGGAAGCTCGGCGGAATGCCCGTCAAACTAGTCGGTGTTGATGTCGAGTACACACACTACAAGAAGCCACAGCGTGCAGCGGTACTACAGCTATGCGTAGAAAAAGAATGCCTTGTCTACCACATATCTGCAGCTAAAGACAGGTAAGAATAACTGTTGCTTGTCAATATTGATTTTAAATTTTCTTCACTGCAATTGCCATAATATTTAACCTTTGGTTCTCATTCTTGAAAAAGCATGGCATGTGAATTTATTGACAGTTTTGATCTGGCTCCATGTATGTCACTCATGTGTTCAGTTCTTGAATTATATTATCTGGCAATACATGCAGTTTAATTATATTTTCTTCACTGCAACATTACCAATCAAAACATGTACGAAATTAGGTTCAAGAATATAAGCATAAACAAAACATGCATTGTTTATGCAATCTATTATCAGATTTACTAGTTATGCTGAACAAAGTATTAGCAACTTCTCAATGCAACAGATTCATATATCCATATTGCAATTTAGTTTCAGAAAAACACAAAAAAACATTGCTAGTTCTAAAGAAATAAAATATATTCACTCTATACAAATATATTGCAGGCCAATGGAACTAGACAAATTCCTGATGAATGATGAGTACACCTTCGTCGGATTCACTATTGAAGGAGACAAAAGCAAGCTGAGGTATCTGGTTTGGAGATCAACTCCAACAACTACATTGATATTCAGGTGGAATGGAGAGACCCATACAATAAAAAGAAGTTTGACTCTTTGGCTGATGTTGCTGGCAGGATGATAGACATTCACTACCATGACATGAAGAAAAGAATTAACCGCAAGGAGGACCATACTCTGTGGGGACTTTGCCCGCTGCCAAAAAAGCTTATCAAGTATGCAGCAATAGATGCATTCGCAACATATGAGTCATCGAGAATCATCTACGATGTCATAATGGGACTGGACAGGGCAAAAAGAGACAAAGAAGAAAAGAAGAAGAAGAACAAGGCTGTAATCAAATACATCAACTAGAAAAAATCAGGGTTGTGTTTAGTCTCACTTTACTTTAGGCGTTGTGTTGTTCTTTGTTTCATGTATGCAAGATTTTGATAATGTCCGTTGCTTCATATCGAACATTTCTTTTATAAAAACAATGTCAGTTTGCTTGTGATCAATTGCTTTCGCAGAAATTAGTTTGCATTAGAACAAGTATCTACACAACTTGGAAAAATTTAATGAGTGACACCAATACTATGCCCATACAAAACATAACAGTCCACAAAAAATAGTAATTATATAAAAATAAAAAGGAGTACACATGTCTCAACATGCAGTCCACAAAAAATAGTAATTATATAAAAATAAAAATTAATATTGATATATCAAAAAAAATATAATCTGTATACCTTTCTAAACAAACGTGAATCCAGTTCACAGAACAAACATAAGGCAGTTCAACAAGTGTATGCGTGAAGTGCAGTACATGCATAAATGAAGAACGACAAGTGCCCCAACACACACACTTGCTACACCAAGTGCAGTACTCAACGTTGGTGCAAGCAGTACAAATGACAAGGGCCCCAACACATAAATGAAGAACGACAAGGGCCCCATCAAAGGGAACGCGCGCAACCCCCCTCCCCCCGGACCCCACACACCCTAAGATAGACAGGGGCGACGGGGTATGACGGACTCGCCTACGCATGCGGCACGCGGCAAGCCGCGTCGTCGCCTGCTCCGGCTCGTTCCAGGCTCGGCCTCGCAGGGGGATGTGGAGAGGGGGGGGTCACGACCTCCCCTCCCCACACCCTGCTCGGCCTCGCGCTAACGCATGCAGTGCCCTTGGTTGACAGGCACAGTGCGGACATTCTGTTTTTTTCCATCAAAGG